>NW_015164205.1:710771-767293 GCF_001447785.1 Gekko japonicus
CTGTCTGTCTGTCTGTCTTGTCTGTCTGTCTGTCTTCTTCTTCTTCTTCTTCTTCATCATCATCATCATCATCATCATCATCATCATCATCTATCAATTTACTAATTTACCTCATTTATACCCCATCTTTCTCCCCAGTAGAGACCCAAAGCTGCTTACATTGTTTCCCTCTCCTCCATTTTATCCTCATGACAACCCTATGGGATAGGTGATGCTGAGAGTTGTCTCACTGGCCCAAGGTCACTCAGCAAACATCTATGGCAAAGTGGGGAATTGAACCTGGGTCTCCCAGATCTTAGTCTAGCACATTTAACCCCTACACCATGCTGTGAGATAGGCTAGGCTTTAAAATTGCAACTGGCCATGTTCACTCAGAGTTCATAACTGAATGGGGGTTTGAACATTCAGCCCTACTCGGACATTATAACCACTACGCCAGGCTGTCTCTCCCCAGACTGCTCAACTTCCTTTTCCACGTCTTCCTCCCTTCACTCTATCAAAAGAGGATATCGTCTCTTGCCCAGAAATAATTAATCTGTAAGGAGCATATTGAGAAGGGAAGTTCCATGACTGAGAGCCAGATTCAATGAAAGCCTGGATGAGTATGTAACATTTTCAAATTTATGGGGAAATAGGTGATTACAACACAGTACAAATTCACATACAGACGTGCTCATCATAGTGAGGGACACACACAAAAAAAATAGAATCCTGAAATGGGACTATGGCTGGCAAAACAATTGGAAAAAGCACACTGAAGTCTAAATGTCAAGTAACATTATTCTGAAAAATGTCAGCGTAATAACCAGAAGGAAGGAGCTCCAACTGTTACATGCTTTATAAAAATTCACTTTTTGTATGGGGATCAAAGGGGTCAATTTTATCTACACGTCCTTTAGAGCAATTTTTTTTGAGTTAAAAAAAGTTATAGCAGAATCATTTCCAAGCAACCTGTTAAATGGATACTCTGGATTCACAATTTAATTTAATTTCTAGCAAGAAGCATTCTAATAAATAAAAAAGCCTAAAATATGATGATAACAAATGGGTCATGCAGTTATAGAATACCATGGGGCGTGAGCCTGTTGAAGATCGGCACTTCCAAGTCTCTCTGGTTTTTATGGAAGAAATATATATAAGTGGTTATACCTCTCTCATTGAAATTAATCAGGGTGAGAAAGTACTTAAATTTGGTTCGTTTTGTATTGCTAATGTATGCCCAGTATAAATTCAAATTTATATACTTTCAGCTAAGCGTCATTGAGCCCTGACCTCAATGGCCCAGGCTGGCCCAATCTCATCAGATGTCAGAAGCTAAGGAGGGTCGGCCCTAGTTAGTACTTGAGTGGGAGACTACCAAGCAGCCCCATAGCCAGAAAATTTTCTGTGGGAGGGGGAAAGACTGGGACTAGCAACTAACCTAATTAGTGATGAATTATTTAAGAGAGAGAGAAGTGGGAAGGATGACCTTCCATCTTGTCATAGCGTCATGTGACCCAGCGTCATGTGACCCAGGGTGGCTGGGCTGGCACAATGTGCTGACCCCGTCCTCATCCAGCAATAGCCGTTAATCAGCGCACAGCCCTCACCTGACACCACAAGCACCACCTGCCACTCCTGAGGCTGCTCTACCCACTATTTAACTGTAACACACATTCCTCCACAATGAGGCAGTGGGGAGGGCCAATCCAAAGATCACAGCCCTGCAGTGTGCTGGTTGTAGGCCCCCTCCTGGCTGCAAGGGCAGTGCTGGGGTGGGCCATTCCACTTGTCAGTTGCCCCAGGCTCCCTGTGGCAGGGAGGGACTGGTAGGGGAGGTGGCCCAAAGGGGCAGGGCAAATTTGGGAGGGGCATTGCCCCCAGGGCCCCTTTGTGGCTATGGGCCTGCTACCGACGAAGCCAAGGGTTAATGATGCAGGGGCAGGCAATGGTAAACCACCTATGTTTGTCTCTTGCCCTGAAAACCCTGTGAAGTTGCCAAAAGCTGGTGGATGCCTGATGGCACTTTCCACCACCAGACATCACAGTTGCCAAAAGCTGGTGGATGCCTGATGCCACTTTCCACCACCAGACCTGAATGCTATGGGAGTTCCTTCTGAGTAAGTATGCATAGGATCAGGCTCTAAGATCCATTAAGATCAGTGGCTAGCTAGTAATTAAGATTAAGAGTACAATTCTGTGCAATCACTCCATTCTAAACTCATTGACTTAAATGGGCACAAACTGTGGTAACTGTGCACAGGGCTGTACTGAATAACTGCAGTTTTGTGCACACTCGCTTGAGATTAAATGCCTTACTTCCAAATACATATGCATTGGGTTGTATTGGATTATCCGTCCATTGTTTTCAATGGGATAGAAGTATTCTCTGGACACACAACCCTTTGCATTGGAAGACCATTCTTGAACCGCATCATTGCATAGAATCATAGACTAATTTTAAAGACATTTGCTCAGAAGATAATAAATAGCAATAATAGGTATTCTATTTTCTTTTAGGTAGTCAAGCCTGAAGTAATAGATGATGACTGCCCAAACAATAGCAACAAAACATTCCACAAATATATGCAATAAATATCAGAATTTTTAAAGTAATCTATTATATGAACTCTAGCCGATAAATATAATCAGATAATACAGTCAATAAATAGTAGCAAGTTAGCAGCATTCAGTAATCCATTGGCAGAAAATCAATCAGTAGTTAGCTATGCCAGCCAATAATTCGTGCTGAGTAATAGTGCAATCCTATGCAGAATTACTCCATTCCAAAACCATTAATGGTTTTAGACTGGAGTAATTCAGCATAAGATTGTACTCCTAGTGACACATCAGTCATTTGGTAGTAATCTCTTATCAGTATGTCAGTTTTTAATAACAATTCATTAGCATACATCAAATCTGTCAGTACCAATCCAATAGCATCACATCAATCAGTGGCAATCAGTTTTAAGAAGCATCAGTAACATTCATTCACTGAGCTTATAAGGAAGGCAAATTTCTCTAGCTCTAATATCCCCGCATCGATACTGGAGTAACAACAATCAATATTAATCTAGTGTATCAACTTCATGCTTCATGTTCTATTTTATATTCTAGAGTAGAAGAGTGTGCTTGAAACTTTACCCATACGTGGTATATTTGTTCCTTAATACTTTTGCTTTTTTGGTGTAGTTTTGCCAGTTTGGTGTAGTGGTTAAGTGCTCAGACTCTAATCTGGGAGAACCAGGTTTGATTCCCCACTCCTCCACTTGCACCTGGCTGGATGACCTTGGGCAAGCTGTAGTTCTGACAAGAGCTGTTCTTGAAAAAAGAGCCGTTTCTGTCAAGAGCTCTCTCAGCCCCACCTACTTCACAGGGTCTCTGTTGTGGGGAGGGGAAGGGAGTTTGTATGCCGCTCTGAGACACCTTTGGGTTGTGAAGGGCAGGGTACAAATCCAATCTCTTCTTCTTCTTCTTCTTCTTCTTCTTCTTCTTCTCCTTTATTTTTTTTAATTAGGAAATTAATTTCATAACGCTCAATCCTAAAAAGATCACACCCTTATAAAGCCATTGAAGTCATGATATTGGTTATATCTAAATCTGGCTGTGTGTGTGTTGTGCCATCACTTCACTTCCAATTTATGGGGACCCTATGAATTAATGACCTCAAAAATGTCCAATCACTAACAGCCTTGCTCAGGTCTTGGAAACTGAGGGCCGTGGCTTCCTTGATGTAGTCAATCTATCTCATGTTGGGGCGACCTCTTTTCCTGCTGCCTTCATCTTTTCCTAGCACGATTCTCTTTTCCAGTGACTCTTATCTTCTCATAATGTGACCAGTATGGAATGGTGGCACTTTTTCCTGCCCAGCAAATATGTTACCCACATTAGCACAATTTTCTAACATTGATAAGAGAAGTTCTCTTAATTCCTCTTTACCCAGTTTCTCACCGAATTCCAACAATCTGCCCCCCTCTTAGGAATTTGACACCAATTTTTAATCAGTTCTTTTTTATCAAGAAGTTCAAAGAAAGAAGAAGCAGGATGGAAAGTTCTGCAAAATTTGACAATTTCCCTCTGTAGATGCTCAGAGGCAGCGCCTTACCAAACCTTCCTATCTTCCTACGAGAGCACCACACTGTGGTATGTAACATGAAACAATGGCAAAAGCTAGAGTTACCGAAAGGTGCACTGATTTCTCTACGAAAAGAAACAAAAAGAGAAATCCCTCTTTTTAAAAAAAGAATAAGAATAATCAATGCCTAAAATCTACAAAAGTGACTTTCAGAAAAAGGAATTCCCCTCACCATAGGGGCACTCCAATTTTCCTACCGTCAGCCCCTCATAGCTGCCATTTTCTGTTCATTTCTTCTCTTCCTGCACCACTTGAGGGCTTTCTGAGGCCTTCTATAAACAAAATTAGTAGTTGCTATAGTGCTACACTATAGCTATACTAGTGCTACACTATAGCACTATAGCAATTTCTTTAATTAAAAGCCTTCAAAAGGGCCCTCCAGTGTTGTGGCAGGGGAAAAAATGCTGGGAAGGTGGCAGCTAAGAAGAAGAAGAAAAGAAATTGGATTTATATCCCATCCTTCACTACCTGAAGGAGTCTCAGAGCAGCTTACAATCTCCTTTCCCCTCCCCTCCCCACAACTGACACCCTGTGAGGTTGGTGGGGTTGAGAGAGCTCTTTTGAGAACTGCTCGTGAGAGAACAGCTCTGAAAGAACTTGTGACTGCCCCAAGGTCACACCAGCAGCTGCATGTGGAGGAATAGGGAATCAAACTTGGTTCTCCGAGATTAGAGTCTGTGCTCTTCACCACTATACCAAACTCGCTCTAGAAGGTACTGTTGGAAGAAAGCATTCAGAAAACTCCACATGTGGAAGCTCCGTTGCCAATGTTCATGCCTCTGCATTTGCAGTGGGGATGAAAGCAACACAGAGAATCCTCGCCATACAGAAGCAAGCTAAAATATTATGGGTTCGTTTTACACAAGGGGAATGTGAAATTGAGGAAGATTTGAACGATCTGAAACCACAAGAATGAGAAATTCAAAAATCATCCCAGGTATCAGCTTCCTCCCTGGCAGTCTTTAAGCAGCAGCTGGACAAACACTTGTCAGGGATGCTCTAGACTGATCCTGCATTGAGCAGGGAGTTGGGCTAGATGGCCTGTATGGCCCCTTCCAACTTTGTGATTCTATGATTCTATGATAATGTGACATATGTATGCACAGGGCCATCACTGAGGTGAAAGACGGTTCAAAGGGCTGCAAGTGCATAGGGCAGGTGGATTTGGCTTTCTTTGGGAAAGGCCAGCTTGTTAGCACAACACCATAAATGATTCATCAATTGCAACATCTTAAGGATTTTTTTAAAAATCAGGAAATAAGAGTGTATTGCTATTGGCACCTTCCAAGATTAGTTTTCTTTTTGAAATGCGAACTGAATTTTTATTTCGCTGCTTGAAAAGGTGTGATGGCTTCATTCCTTTAACATAAAGTTGAGTTTGTCTACAAAACTTCTCTGGGGTATCAGTTTGCTTTGCAGCTTCTTTTGATGAGCTGCTCTGTATATATCCCCCCCACCCCCCGAAACAGACTGATGCTCTGGGAGATTCTGTTGGACTTCACAGTTTTATGAAAAGAGAAGCTTGTTTGGTGGAGAGAATTTTTTATTGGGTTGGACTATTAGGTTTTTTTTGGGGGGGATCCAGTTGCCCTTCGTTAAGCACTGTTAGGATCTGCTTAAGGGAAAAACAGCTCTTGACAACAGCTTTACTGCAAACAAGCAGTTGAATCAAAATGATAACAGAAAAACTGCCCAATGCTGTTAAGGCTGCTACTAAAATTTGGTACAACTATGCTTTGATTCAGAAGTTCAGGTTTCTTTGGTAGTTCCTTCCCACTTAGTCAAACTGCAGCTACCCTTTTCCTGACCATGTTAATGGGACACAGTATAAATATTGCAGATAAAACTGGTGTCTGGTTTTGTGGCACTTGAATATAAATCATGGGGGGGGGGGAATGGGAAACTTGCCAAAGAGAAAGGTACAAGAGTGGCCCTTTCCCTGAAGCTACAGGCAGACAGCTGCATTCAGAGCGATGCCTCTCTCTTTACTTAGGGCTTGTTTCCACATGGAGGAGGATGAGTTGACAAAATGGGCTGTTATCTTTTCACACTGCAGGTGAATCATAAAAAATACCATTTTGGAAAGATGCCCTATCTTAGGAACACTTGACAGACTGAAAATCACTGAAACAAATGAAGCTTTTAATCCATGCTGGAACTGAACCCAGGAAGCTTCCTTGTGCTGAGTCAGACCATGGGCCAAGGTCAATATAGTCTACTGTGGCTGGCAGCAGCTCTCCGGGATCTAAAGTAAGGGTCTTCCACATCACCTACTCTCTTGTTCATTTTAACTGGAGATGCCTGGGATAGAACCTGGGTCATTCTGCATGCAAGGCAGATATTTTACCACTAAGCCACCTCCCTCTCACCTGAACTCACTGCCCGACCTCCTGAAATAGTGTAATCCACTCTGTCTCCCAATTCCCACTGTGCTATCCTGCATGCATGAGCCAGACCTTAGGGTCTGAAGTTGTATATTCCTGGGTTCTATCATCATTCTCCATGATGGGTATAATGGTTTCTCGTCAGCTTGGCAAGAGAATTTATACAAATGAAGAAACTGAACCCATCCACTCCATATAAGTAAATGAACTGCCATACATCGGAAAGGAGAATCTGTCATCCTGTTCTATAGTTAGACATGTCCAGCTACAGAGCAGATTAATGGTGAAACAAAAATTACCGGAGAAAGCTGTCATTGCTTAAAATAATTACCTTTCCACCCTCATGCCTGTGCCTTCTTTTTTTGTTTTAAAGGTTAGTCGGTGGTGGATTATCACCATTCTGTGAAAATGTCATGTGAAATGTTACTCCTTTCCCCCCCTTAAATGTACAGCAATATTAATCTAAAGGGGAGAGGTACAAAGAATATTACAAAAATAAATTGAATAAGCATTATCAACTAGGAAAAAAAATACAGGATACTCTTTCCGGAGTGGTAGCATATTCTCCTTTATTAGGAGGCGAAAAAGGGTACCAGAGTAGATTAAAAATTGCAGGTACATTATTCTTTGAGACATAAACTGTACTGCAAGAACATTTCAGGAAAAGGAGTCATGAAACGGTCTGGAGCTTCATATAAAGCATAGGAAAAAGGAGCTAAATTTAAAAAACACTAGCTTGGTACTACGGCAAGGACTTTCTTTATAGCAGGTAATGAATGCTGGATGCTCTGGAGACTTATACTATAGTTTCCGACAATATTTTTTTCAGTCCCCCGGATATACAGCAGTATTCAGATCGGAGATCTCATCATCAGTAGTTTCTCAGTCAGCTCCAGGAAATGCATAAAAGCCAATCCCCCACGCTCCCTTCAGTCATCCTCTAAGGTCCTCTTGCAGGTGCCTGGCTCCAGGATGGCTCGGTTGGCTGTTACCAGGGTAAGGGCCTTCTCAGTTGTGGCTTGCACTCTTGGGTTAGACCCATGCCCTGCCACCCTTGTTTAGTTTCTGTAGAGTATGCAAGACTGAATTGTTTGAAGAGTAACCACAAGTTTTGGCTGTTTTTATGAGTGGTACGGAGCTAGCCGCTTATTTCAATTCTCTAATATTTTAAAGTCAATACTTTATATCTGTTATTTGTTTTTATGTTAGTTGTTGTAAATCTTCCAGGCTGTATGGTCGTGGTCTTGGCATTGTAGGACCTGACGTGTCGCCAGCAGCTGTGACTGGCATCCGCAGAGGTATAACACAGAAAGATGGCGTACTCTCTGTGCCAAGCCTTTGACAACCTATTGTTTTTATGTCGTTTTTACCTTATTAGTTTTAAAGTTGTAAGTTGCCGCAAGACCCTTTGTGTGAGCAATGATTAAAAAAAAAATCTAACAAATAAATCCATATTTTTAAAAAAAGTAACGGGAAGGTGGATTTCCTATTTACCCAATGGTCAGCCAGCTTTTAAAACTCAATCTCACCCAGTTCCCTTCCTTATCACCGTTCCCTCCCCCCATCCCACATGTCTTTAGTCCATGGAGTCAAATGAGCCTGAGCACATTTGATTTATTTAATTTATAATTTATTAAAGCATTTGTATCCTGCTTTTCCTCATGGTTCAAAGCAGCTTACAGTAATAGTTAAAAACATTTTCAGTTAAAACCCAAATAAAATAGCAAGCCTCAAATCTCTCCCTTCTCCCCCGGTAAAAGATACCTGCCATCAGGGCTTTTTTTTGTAGAAAAAGCCCAGCAGGAACTCATTAGCATAATACGCCATACCCAACAGCAGGAACTCATTGGCATATTAGGCCACACCCCTGACAGCACAGCTCATTTGCATATTAGGCCACACCCCCATGTTACCAGAAGTGTGGTCACCCAGCCACACCCACCTTCTGCTTCTTATTCTCTTTACCTTGTTTGTTGTCAAAAACCCAGGGCTTTTTGCATGTTAGGCCACACACCCCTAATTGTAGCCAATCCGAATGAGTTTCTGCTGTTGGGTGTGGCCTATTATGCTAATGAGTTCCTGCTGGGCATGGCCAACTTGGGAGCCAGCCGGAACTCTGTTCCTGTGCGTTCCTGCCCCAAAATAGCCCTGCCTGCCGTTCAAACCACCTCAAAAGCCCTGGTAAACAGGATGGCCTTGTAGCATCTGAAGATCCCCAGGGAGTGCCCCCCCCTCACCTCTTCAGGGAGCCCATCCTAGAGAGCTTGAGCCACAATTGGAAAGGCCCAGGCTCTGGTCAATGCCAGATGGGCCACCCAAAGTTGTGGGATAGCCAACAGTTGGCGGCCTGATGACCGTAGTTGGAGTACAGGGACATATAGAAGGAGACGTTCCTTTACATATGTGGGTTCCAGGTAATGACGGGCCCTTAAGATTATAACCAGCACCTTGAAACGAATGCAGAAACAGGCAGCCAATGTAACTGTCTCAAAATGGGGAACATATGTTCCCAACAGCCAGCCGTTGACAATAGTCAGGCTACCACATTCTCGACCCGTTGTAGTTTTCAGATTGTCTTCAAGGTCAGCCCCATGTAGAGGATGTTGTAGTAATCCAACTTTGAGGTTACAGAAGCATGGATCAGCATGACCAGATTGGCCAGCTCTAAGTAACAAGAGGGCTGGTGAACACAGTGCAGCAGACTGAAGCTACTCCTGGCCACCATGCCAACCTGCTTTTCCTCCCCTTTTCACTGGTGGAAAAGTCAGTAGAGTCCAAAACAGTATGTTATGCTTGCACTTATTCATATGATGGCTGTTTGTTCAAACTCCTATCTCATTTCCTATTGAAATATTTAAAAAGGTTTGAAAAACAATGACTTCCTTCTACTGAGTGATGAGCCTTGTTCTAGCAAATTAGAGTGATGTATGAATCTGGTATTTCCCCTTCTTATAAATGTATAAATATTTGTTGGGAATTTTCATTCCACCTGTTTTCTTTGATAATTTTCTTATTTCAATTTCTTTTACATTTTCTTGCCATTCTTACTTCATTTATAAATTATATGCCATTTTTGACCCAATGTTACATTTATATGCAAAAATTTAGACAGTTCATGAAATTTAGTATCTAATGAAGAGAAACTTTTCTTCAGGGGAAGATTCCTTGATTATTGGAAGAGAGTTATGGGATAAAATCTAACCCAGGAAAAACTACCCCCCCCCCAATAACTATACAGAATTAGCAGTCCACTATACTCAAAGCACTTCATTTCAGAGAAGATAACTGTGTCAATCTGTGGTAGATGAATCACAAGCAGGAATTAAGATTGCTGGGGAAAATATCAACAACCTAAGGTATGCAGACGATACCACTCTAATGGCAGAAAGTGAAGAGGACCTTAAGAGCCCCTTGCTCAGGGTCAAAGAGAAGAGCGCAAAAGTGGGCTTGAAGCTCAACATCAAAAAAACTAAGATCATTGGCATCCGGCCCTATCACTCCTTGGCAAACAGAAGGGGAAGTCATGGAAGCAGTGACAGAATTCACATTCCTGGGAACCAAGATCACTGCATATGGTGACTGCAGTCTTGAAATTAAAAGATGCCTGCTCCTTGGGAGGAAAGCTATGGCAAACCTAGACAGCATAATAAAAAGTAGATACATCACCCTGCCAACAAAAGTTCATATGGTCAAAGCAATGGTATTCCCAGTAGTAATATATGGCTGTGAGACTTGTACCATAAGGAAGGCTGAGCACTGAAGAATAGATGGTTTTGAATTACGGTGCTGGAGAAGACTCTTGAGAGTCCCTTGGACTGCAAGGAGATCAAATCAGTCAATCCTAAATGAAATCAACCCTGACTGTTCCTTAGAAGGCCAGATACTGAAGCTGAAGCTCAAATACTTTGGCCACCAAATGAGAAAGGAGCACTAACTGGATAAGACTCTGATGCTGGGAAAGATTGAAGGTCAAAGAAGAAGGGGACGGCAAAGGATGAGATGGGTAGACAGTGTTATCGATGCAACAAACAAGAAATTAAGCAAACTCCGGAGGACAGCGGAAGACAGGAGGGCTTGGCATGATGTGGTCCATGGGGTCGCGAAGAGTTGGACTCAACTGTGCGACTGAACAACAAAAAAGCAAAAAACAAATACAATCACCAACAGCTTCAATACCACCACCAAAAGTAGGCTGGCAAAGTCCAGAGGGACAAGATTCACAGCAATGGAGCAAACACTATAAAGGCCCTCTTCCTGGTAGATTCCAAACTGGCATACAGCTGTGACGATATTCTGTGCAGTGTGTCATTGCCAGATTTTAAGAGATGGGAGAGCCTGTAGAATAAATGTTCCCTGTGGTCTCAAGGCTTCAGGAAAGAACTACAGTAATAATCTGAGGACTGGAAACAGTGAAAATGTTCAAAAAGAAATGGGAATATTCTGTTCTCATTTGGTGTTCTGAGACTGAAAGGGAGGCAGCCTCTGCTTACATAGTGCCATTGATATACTCAGTGTCTTGTAGTGCAGGAAACCAAGATAGATCTCTGCTTCAAGCAGCTTACATAATGAAATTTGATAAAGAGGAGGGAACAGAGCAAACTGTAGCAGGGAATGAATGTGAGCAAATTCATTTTCACCTCCTTAGTGTTAATATTCAGCAGGTAGCAGGAAAAGAGGAAAACCCATCATGAGATGAAAGGACTCAATAAGGCAAGCCATGGCCTTCGGTTTGCAAGAGCTGAGCAAAGCTGTTAATGATAGGACATTTTGGAGGTCATTAATTCATAGGGTCACCATAAGTCAGAAGAAACTTGACAGTATGTAACACACAGGTGGTTCCATTTGAGATTCCCTGCCTGGTTTGTAGTTCACCTTACTTTCATCTCTCAGTGGTTGTTAAGATGTTATTACTGTTTTGATGGTCATTTTAAAGACATTATACTATCGCAACCATTGGTTTTATAGAAGGTGATGCATGTTGGGACAAAAAATTCCACCTTCAAGTATAGGCTAATGGGGTATGAACCAGCTGAGACTGAGGGAGGAAAAGATATTGGGGTCGTAGTGGATAGCTCAATGAAAGTGTCAACCCAGTGTGCTGCAGCAGTGAAAAAGGCAAACTCTGTGTTAGTGATTACTAGGAAAGGGATGGAAAATAAGGTGGCCAATATCAGAGGTCATTTCGGGGGGGGAACGCAGGGGAACGCAGTTCCCCCGGGTGAGGTGCAGGGGGCGGGCCACATGACGAAGCCCCACCCCCTGCTTCCGGCCGCCCCGCTTCCAGCCCTCATTCAGCCAGGAGGAGGCAGGAGAAGAGGGAGGGTAAGTTGCTTCCTCCCCACCTCTCCCCACCCCTGCCTGCCTGGGGTCAGGGAGGGCCTTGGCGGGGCTTCCTCGCACTCCCGCTGGCCTTGCAGGTCCACCGCTGGGCCCCTGATGTCAGGGGGTGTGGCATATGCTAATGAGTTATGCTAATGAGTTCCCCTAGCGCTTTTTCTACGAAATGACCCCTGGCCAATATTATAATGTCCCTTTAATTGCTGTGTGCTCGCAATTTTGCGGTTTTATTACACTAAGGGTAATCAGTATGTGCCAGCAGCTATAAAAGTGTTTGCACATCAAATTAGCGCGAAGCTACTATATGGTATTCCTATCTGGATTACTGCTTTTAATAAAGCAGTTGAACAACTACAATCCAAATTCCTGAGGAAGATTCTGGGGTTGCCTTCGTGCGTATCTTATGCTGCCATTTGTCTGGAGCTTAATTTGAGACGGTTAGAGACCAAGGCCTGGATTATTACTTTCAGATTTTGGCTACGTCTGCATTTTAGATGTAACCACAATAGCCTTATCACCTATATGCTGGAAGAATCTCAATCCTCTGCGTGGCTTATGGCTATTGAAAAGAAAATCACTTCTATTGGTTTTAACCTGAGTGACCTTGTCATCCGGTCAGAGCTTGAGGTCTTTACTTTGCTTAAACAGAGACTTATTGATATAGAGTTGCAAGAGCTCAGAGCCCTTGCCTCCGGAAGGTGCTCCTCAGTAAGGTGGGCTTATCCCCTTTCTGGTACTCTACCATATTACTTTTTCTGTCTGACTTCACCGCAAATGTGTAGAGCTTATCTGTTGGCCCGTCTTAATGTTCTCCCCTCTGCTATTCTTGAGGGGAGATATAAGCAAATTCCTTATTCAATCAGGTTCTGTGGTTGTAACAGAAGTGAAATAGAAACTGTTGAGCACGTACTCTTACACTGTAAATTGTTAAATGACATTCGAGTGGAGTGTATAGAAGCCCCCCTTAGGATGGTAGCAGGCCAATCAGATAGAATCAAGGTACAATTTCTCCTTGCTTCACGAGATCTGGAGATCATTGAACTGACCGCTAAGTTTCTCCATTGTTTTATAAAACGGAAGAGTAACCCTGATCATATTAATGATTCTTAATTTATAAGTTTAAAAACTTAAGTTTAAAAGTTTGGAATGCCAGTTTATTTTATGATTCAGGCATCTTTTGTATGGTCAAATCTAACTTGTGACAACTTGAGTTAGGCCTGACATACCCACGACTATCTATTTTATAATTTCTCTTGGACTGTATTATTGGGAAATGTTTTAATATTCTATGCCAATAAAAGGTATTTGAATTTGAATTTGATGTCCCTTTATAGATTTATGGTGTGGCTTCATTTAGAATACTGTGCATAGTTCTGGTCGCCATATCTCAAAAAAGACATTGCAGAGCTGGAAAAAGTAGAGGGCAACCTAGATGATTAGGGGATTGGAGCACATTCTGTATAAGGAAAGGTTTAAGAGTCTAGGACTTTTCAGTTTAGAAGAGAGACAACTAAGGTAGAACATGATCAGAGGTTTATAAAATTATGCATGGGATGGAGAGAGATGACAAAGAGAAATTTTTCTCCCTCTTCCCAAATACTAGAATTTGAGGGCATCCAATGAAGCTGATGGGCAATAGTTTCAGGATGAACAAAAGGAAATACTTTACATAGAGAGTGATTAAAATGTGGGATTTGCTGCCAGAGGATGTAGTGATGACCACAGGAATAAACAGCTTTAAAAGAGGATTAGATAGATTCATGGAGGATAAGTCTAACAATGGCTACTAGCCATGGCTACTGAGGGGAACCTCCACATTGAGAGGCACTCTGAATCCTAGAGCAAGGGGGCAACATCAGGGGAAGGTCTCAGCCTCTATGCCCTGTTGTTGGCCCTCCAGAGGAACTGGTTGGTCCTGTGTGAGGCAGGATGTTGGTCTAGATAGACCACTGGTCTGATCCAGCAGGGCTCTTCTTATGTTCTTATGTCCTTAAGCCTTTTATACTTTATGCTCTAATTATTGACTTCTGATCTTAATTGCCACTTTCCAGTTTTATCTGTTAGTTTTTGTCATTCATTTAGTAAGTTCTTACATCTTTATCATTCCAGTTTATACTGTAAGCCACCTTAAGTTGTTCATTGTAGAAAACACAGGATATGAATGTTCTAAATGAATTCTCCAAACGTGGCATTAATACATAAATTGGAGTGGGGAGAGGTTGAAACTGGGTCTGACAGCATTTACGCTGGAGCGTTACAGACGCGGTAAAGAAGGATAATGAATTTCTTCCATTATTCATGTCTCTCACTTGCCAAGTAAACAGAATGACAAAGATGTGGCACATAGCAAATATGACACATCATCTGAAATGAGGAATAGGCCATTCTGTTCCAGTAGCTTATCACAGTCTTTGAGCTGTGATTATAGGGGTTTGGAGCAAGAAGTACTTCTTCTAGATAAAGCAGGTTTTGAATGATGATCATTAAGGTTTTACTGTTGGCCCAAATAGGAGCACTTGTAATCAAAACCTGGGTTTCATTGCCAATATGAAAAGAAGGTTCCCAGCATAATGCTTAAAACAGGTGCAGTGCTCCTCAACTTCACAGCAGCCTATGATATTATCTGATGCACTGATCTCCATATCATGTGTCAGGAACACTGGCATAATGGGTTGTCTTGGCACAGGATGTGTTGACCAACTGCAGAAGCTTTCGAGTGCTCCTTATTTATTATTTACTAGGAATAAGAAAGAGGCTCTGAGCGGGTGCCCTGGCCTTAGGCATTCAGCATCAATTTGCTGTGGCGACCTCAGCAGGGTATAATGACACAGGGCTTACCGTTTTCTCCAGGGGAACTGATTTCTGTCATCTGAAGAGCAGTTGTAATTCTGAGTGATCTCCAGTCAGAGATTGGCAAAAATGGTTCCCCAGGAGGAAATGGCTGATTTGGAGGGTAGAGTCTATGGCATTGTACCTGTCTTGGAGGTAGCAAACCTATTTCCTTCTCAGCCAACCATCAATATACCATTATCTACCCCACTGACTTCAGCTCTCCATCTCCCCCACACACACACCTGGAGCTTCTACCTAGGAAAAGTACAGTTTTTCTCCTCCTCACTGGGGACCCAAGCTGGAGGGGAAGTGACCTCAGCAGGGTATAATGACTCAGAGTCCACCCTGCAAAGCAGCCATTTTTTCTCATGTCTGGAGAGCAGTTTTAATTCTGAGTGATCTCCATCCCTCACCTGGAAAATGGCAGCAATGGTTCCCCAGGAGGAAATGGCTGGTTTGGAGGGTGGAGTCCATGACATTGTGCCTGTCTGAGGTCCCACTCTTCCTCAAACCCCACCATCTCTAGGCTCTACCCCTCAAATCTCCAGGAATTTCCCAATCCAGAGGTGGCAACCCTATCTCCTTCCCAGCCAACCATCAACATACCGTTATCTGTCCCTCTGATTTCAGGTTTCTATCTCTTCCCCCCATACTGTAGCTTGTACTAGAAAAAGCACAGTCTTTCTCCACAGTGGTGACCAATGCAACTCACATCATTCTCCTCTTCCCCTTTTGATTTGCACAACAACTCTGTGAGGTAGCTTATGCTGAAAGTCTGTGAGTGGTCTGAAATATCCCAATCAGCTTCCACAGGAAGAACCTTGGTCTGGAAGACCGTGCTCTGAAGCACTAACTGCTACGTCACACTGGCTGTCTTGAGGGAGCCACCTTAGCAGGGTATAATGACACAGAGCCCACCATTTTCTCCAAGGGAACTGATGTCTGCCATCTGGAGAGCAATTGTAATTCTGAGTGATCTCCAGTCCTCATCTGGAGATTGGCAACAATGGTGTCCTAGGAGGAAATGGCTGGTTTGGAGGGTGGAGTCTACTGCATTGTACCTGTCTGAGGTCCCACCCCTCCACAAACCCCACCCTCTCCAGGCTCCATCCCTCAAATCTCCAAGAATTCCCCAACATGGAGGTGGCAACCCTCTCTCTTTCCCACCCAGCCATAAGCCTACCTTTATCTGCCCCTCTGACTCCAGCTTTCCATCTCCCACCTGCATCCTCTACCTAGAAAAACTTTCTTCCCAGTGGGGACCACAGCTGGAGGGAAGCAACCTCACCAGGGTATAATGATACAGAGTCCACCCTGCAAAGCAGCTGTTTTCACCAGGGGAACTGATCTCTACCATCTGGAGAGCAGTTGTAATTCTGAGTGATCTCCAGTCCTCACCTGGAGATTGTCAGCAGTGGTTCCCCAGGAGGAAAAATACAGTCTTTCTCCACAGTGGAGACCAAAGCAGCTTACATCATTCTCCTCTCCCCCTTTTGATCTGCACAACAACCCTGTGAGGTAGGTTAGGCTGAAAGTCTGTGACTGGTCCAAAATCACCCACTCAACTTCCACAGCAAGAACCTGGGTCTAGCAAACCTTGCTCTGAAGTGCTAACTGCTATGCCTAGGGTTGCCAACCTCCAGGTGGAGCCTGAAGATTGCCGGATATCACAACTGAACTCCAGACAACAGATCCCCCCCCCCGGAGAAAATAACTGCTTTGAAGGGTGAGCTCTATGGCATTCTGTTCAGCTGAGGCCTCTCCCCTCCCTAAACTCTGGCTTCCTTAGACTCCACCACAGAATATCTAGGAATTTCCCAACCTGGAGCTGGCAACCCTAGTCAGGACTGGCCCTAATAAGTTCCCCATAAAGGCCTGGAAATTGCTTCCTTCCTTTGCCTTTTTACTGACAGAACCAAGCTTGGTTGCCTTGCAACAGCCACTGAGGGAAAAGTTTGTCCCACAGGAGCCAAGAAGGAGAAGTTTCTTTGTTAGGAGAGACAGCCATTTTGATAGTTTATTCTGTCAGGGAATGGTGGCCAGGCTGGCAGTGGGTGGGGGAGAGGAGTGGACCCAGCACCCAGCCAATGGCATGCAAGTACTCTTGAGTGGTGGTTGATGGGCCAATGGCTGATGGAGCACATTGCACAGCTAATGGGAGAGCTGAAAATGGCAAATACATAAGGGAACTATATATATAGGATTTTACAGAATGTATACCCCGTTTTTCTGCCATCATAAGAGTCACCAAAGCAGTTTACAAATTGGAAACATAGGCTGTGGTCACATGGCAAGCGTACTGCGATTTGTTCCCGCTGTAGATTTGATCGGGGATATTTTTAAGCAGGTTCAGATGACCACACATCTCTTACCAAACTGCTTGCATTGCACGACAGTGCTCCAGGCACCATCCAGACAGCCGTGCCACCCAAGTGGTGGTGCAGCACATTTTTTTTTTAAAAAAACTTTGCACATGTGCACATATGCACCCAGTGGTGAAAGCCGAAAAAAACCCTACCAGAAGAATGATTTTCAGATGACCTAATCGCAATCATTGCAAGAGATGGCTCTCCAGATCAGCAAAATTGTGTATTCAAAGTGCAAATACCCGGAAAGTACTTGATTTTCCCAGTGTCGGAAAACTCGCTAGGGAACCGGGAGGATCACGTGAGTGAGCCCGCTTCAGTGCGAGAGACGGATGTGGGCGTCTGATCAGCAATTTTAAATGTGAGAGGGGAACCCGATCAAAATGACCATATGATCACGGCCATACATAATAAATCCACATCTTCAACAACAAACAACATAATTTTAAAAAATTAAAACTGGAGCTAAAGTGCACATACAGTTACATCAAAACAACAGTTAAAACATTAAAAAATCAAACAGTCCTGGCCCTAGTGACAACCATCCTGCTGATGCACTTCTACCACCAAGGAACAAAATTTCGCGATCTGATGGAGGGCTGTATGTTCAAGATTAAGAAACAAGTTCTCCATCTTGTCCTGATCCGAAGTGCCTGCCAGAAGGGGATTAATAAGTTTAGCACGAGCCTCTTCAAATAACGGGCATCTCAGGAACATGTGTTCCTGGGATTCGATCTCCCCCAATGCACATAAGCATAGCCTCTCCGATCGGGGAATTTTTTTAAATTTACCCTCGAGAACTGCAGAGGGTAAGGCCGAGCATCTAGCCAGTGTATATGCCCTCCTGAGTTTACGGGACTCCAAAACTTTAAGATATGGGGCCTGCGCAACGATGTATTTGTTACTAATTGGCGCTATAAATGTTGGGGACACCTGTAGATCAAATTGGCGTTCGGTATCCTTGATCCTCTGTCTAATTTCTAACTTAGCTCGGTCCCTACCCATCTCCAGCAGCGCTAAGGGAGAATACCCCAAGAGCGAAATTTTCCGCTTAACAGAAATCAGCCAATTGGATTCGAAGGCATCAGTCAGGATCAGGGGCGCTAGACCACACGGGTTCAAATTGATCTTTAGCCAATAGAAGATGGAGTATAAGGCAATCATGGCTTCAACCTTCAGCATGCCAGTCTCTAACCGTACCATTGCGTTAGATACGCATCTCGGAACTTGGAGCACTGCTCTCAAAAACTTTGACTGGACTAGCTCCAAGGGAGCGTAGCTGGATGGAGGCGCTCCAAGCAGCGTTCCGTAGAGCATCTGGGCAAGTGTTTTGGCCTTATAAAGTTTTAAAGCTGGTGGTACAAAAAAGCCCCCTTGGGAGCTGAAGAACTTAAGAATGCCATGTGAGGATTTTTCACCCAAGCAAGCAGCTGCCTGACTATGGGCAGTCCTAGATCCAGAGGCTTGGAGGATCATGCCTAGATAGCGAAAGCTAGCTACCTGTTCCAGGTTCTGCCCGTTTACCCTCCACTTCCTTATTTTGGGTCTCTTGCCAAAGGCCATCACCTTTGTCTTTACATAATTTATATCCAGCTCCTGCATTAAGCAGGAAGGTAGAATCACTGAGGGAATGCCAAATGAAACATAATTGTTTTTTGCCCCCTGGCAGAAGATGGCAACAGACGAGTCTCCTTGGGATGTAAGCTCTAGAGTTTTGATGCCACAACCATGAAGTCACTTTCCAGGGTTGCCACCTGGCTTTTGCAGGTTCAAGGAGGGGTAGAGGGTGGGTCTTTGGAAGGAATAACACACACACACACACACACACACAGCATCTTTTGGTAAAACATGGCCGCAGCTTATTTGACTACAGACAGAGGAGCAACGGCGCAGTATGGGGACAGATCCAAGCATCAGGCAACCCACCTGCTGACCCGATGAACCCCTTCCCCAGCCCACCTGCTGGGGTAAAACCGTGGAGTAGCAAGATAACAGGACACATGTTGGCGCTGCCCTCTAGCTGGTCCCCTCGTCACCTGGTGGTGTAAGCCAGCTGGAAGCTCCCGCCTGGGCATGCAGCTGAATGGCTCCACAGCCCAAGGACCCTTATGGGAGCCCCCAAAATAGAGGAGGCAGGCATGCAGGCACAGCCTCCTCCCCAGATAGATCTGTCCCCATGCCTAAACCACCAAGCTGTGACAGTAAAAATACAATCAGCAAACACATGAATCATAACAACCAACATACGAGGGTGGGTGGGTGGGCAAGCCAGCAAGCTAGGAAAAGAGGCTGAGGAACGTGTGGGCTTGCTTGAGTAGCCCCTGGGTGCCTGCAACCTGTGCCCGCCCTCTGACATGCCACATGATGCTGAGGGGAGAGCCTTTTTGCATAGCCTGAGGGGGCCATGTGGCCAAACAAGCTCTCTTCCAGCCTCCCCTGCCTCCTAGACCACAAACAATGGCTGAGGTGAGTCTTTTGCCTGCGTCTCAGAAGACAGGGGAAGACAAAGCAGGGCCCTGGAAGATGGTGGCAATGGTTGGGTAGGTTCATAAGAGAATAAGCGGTCCTTCAAGTTTGTTGGCCTCAAACCATATATGGCTTTAAAGGTCAACACTGTGGTAGGTTTGGGAGAAGAATTTTGCTCTGGGGAAAGAGGAAGAAAGGGAGATGGGTGTTGGTATATGTAAGGTCTATAATGCAACCTTATGAAAAAATATCTGAAGATCATCCTACAGGGGGACAGCTGAAGGACTTGTAGTTAACCTACCTCGATTAGGGACTGCCCACAATTTCAAATTATGTCCTTGCTGTCTCCTGATCGGCTGTTCTGGAGACTTCCTGCTCCTGCAGAGCTTCCTTCTTGTTGTTGTTCCTCTCACAGCTGTTAGGGTAGAGAGTTAAAGCTCTCTTCTATGTTCTATAACAGTTTGTTCTCTAAGCAGTCAGTGCTCCACTTCCTTTGTATATTTAAACTCTGTCAACATTGGGGACCCCCAGCAAAGGGGGAATGGTGTGGTGATCCCACATGGGTTGGAATTAGGCTTACCAAATGCCAGCGGGGGGTCTACAGCTCTTTACGGGATCCCTGCCGCGGGGGACGGCAATACGCGGTGCACCCACCATTGCCAGGATGTGACGCTACATGTCGCTCTGGCAACGGGACTCCAAACAGCCCCGTTGCCAGAGCGACGCATAGCGTCACATCCTGGCAATGGCAGGTGCACCGCGTATCGCGTCCCCCGCGGCAGGGATCCTGTAAAGAGCTGCAGATCCCCCGCCGGCATTTGGTAAGCCTGGTTGGAATCACTCCTTGTACTCCTGGCTTCACAGGTTTTTCTTCTTCAGGACCTCAGGAATGGAACATGGGGTTGGTGGGAATGAAAATCTCATGCCTTACTTTTTTTTTCTGGGTATGTGCTGAATTTGAAACAAAGCCTAATGACGTTTATTTCAAGTATAAATTGAAGGAGTTGATTTGGGTACATAGAGGAGGAAGAATAGTGGTGGGGATAGTTTTGCATCAGAAGAAGAAGAGGAGGAGGAGGAGGAGGAGGAGATTAGATTGATACCCCACCCTTCACTCGGAGTCTCAGAGCAGCTTACAATCTCCTTCCCCTCCCCAAAATAGAATAAGTACTGGTCCAACCTGAGACCCCACAGGTTCTGGATTCAGTTGTGTGCCAATTGGCTTTGGGGAAGGGGGAAAAGATCCCTCCCTAGGGTCCAATGAGCAAAGAATGGAGGAGTGTGTCAAATCCCCCCCCCCAAGCTAGAAGCGTCAAAATAAAAGTGGAAATAGGGGCGATGGAATGGGCAGAGATGAGTAAAGCTGAGTCAAGTTGTCTGCTTATTATTCCCTCTGAATCGGGAGCTGAAGAGCAAAAAGGTCCGGGGAGAAACCACTTTCAGATCCCCTGGACAATGCCGTGTTGATTACAAAGTTACCTCCGAAGGGCCATAAAACAATGCAGAGTCTGGAAAGAGCTGCGATGCAGGAGGAAAGTGAGAGCGGGATGCAATGCAGAGGGGGATTCTGCTTCCAATGTGGCTGTGGACAAACTGCGGGGGAACAGACAGGTGCAGAAAGGGTGCAGAAAGTCAACGAGAACCACGTTTCTGCCCAAATAGTGGTGGGGATAGTTTTGCATCAGAAGAAGAAGAGGAGGAGGAGGAGGAGGAGGAGATTAGATTGATACCCCACCCTTCACTCGGAGTCTCAGAGCAGCTTACAATCTCCTTCCCCTCCCCAAAATAGAATAAGTACTGGTCCAACCTGAGACCCCACAGGTTCTGGATTCAGTTGTGTGCCAATTGGCTTTGGGGAAGGGGGAAAAGATCCCTCCCTAGGGTCCAATGAGCAAAGAATGGAGGAGTGTGTCAAATCCCCCCCCCCAAGCTAGAAGCGTCAAAATAAAAGTGGAAATAGGGGCGATGGAATGGGCAGAGATGAGTAAAGCTGAGTCAAGTTGTCTGCTTATTATTCCCTCTGAATCGGGAGCTGAAGAGCAAAAAGGTCCGGGGAGAAACCACTTTCAGATCCCCTGGACAATGCCGTGTTGATTACAAAGTTACCTCCGAAGGGCCATAAAACAATGCAGAGTCTGGAAAGAGCTGCGATGCAGGAGGAAAGTGAGAGCGGGATGCAATGCAGAGGGGGATTCTGCTTCCAATGTGGCTGTGGACAAACTGCGGGGGAACAGACAGGTGCAGAAAGGGTGCAGAAAGTCAACGAGAACCACGTTTCTGCCCAAATAGTGGTGGGGATAGTTTTGCATCAGAAGAAGAAGAGGAGGAGGAGGAGGAGGAGATTAGATTGATACCCCACCCTTCACTCGGAGTCTCAGAGCAGCTTACAATCTCCTTCCCCTCCCCACAATGGACAACCTGTGAGGTAGGTGGGGCTGAGAGAGCTCTGAGAGATCTGCTCTTTCAAGAACAGCTCTGACAGAACTATGGCTTGCCCAAGGTCATCCAGCAGCTGCAAGTGGAGGCGTGGGGAATCAAACCCGGTTCTCCCAGATTAGAGTCCGTGCACTTAACCACTACACCAGACTGGCTTTTGGTGGCACCAGACTTTGGGGCTTTTTTGCTGTGGAGCTCCCCATTCTTCCCTGCCTGTGGCAACAATGTGGGATTGGTCAGCTGCTTCAAAGCTAAGCAGGAATTTTCTGATTGGCTGGGATAAGGGATTTTTTCTTGCCTGCTTCATGCTTCTTGTTGTGGGTTATTGAGATAGGGGGCTGATCCTGAAGTGTTGGTGAGCCTCTAATTACAGTTGTTGGGATTCAGGGGATTGATGCTTCATTAGTTTGGCAAGCACCCTGAGGCATCCAAGGACACAGAGGGGAACCCAAACCAGCCAGTGATGGTTGTGCAGTCTGAGAGGGCTGGTAGGGGTTAATCTCCCAGGACTGTGCATCAGCACTTGAATCTTTACACTACGTAGTGGTGGAGAGGCGGGGTTGATGGCAACTTATCTCTGCACAAGGAAAAGCAGGCATGGCACATGGTCAGGCCAAGCTTGGAGCTAGGGTGGGTTGCCCACACGTTGACAAACCCAATGGGTAGCCTCTTAGGGAGCTTGCACAATGGAGGGAGCTAATGTAATGCACAGTTGATGTTGTAATTAATAAGCCCTAGTTCAACCCATGGGAGGGAAGGTGGCATGGTATAGCCCAATTTGGTCAGATCTCAGAAGTTAAGCAGGATCAGTACTTGGATGGGAGACCGCCAAGGGAGAAGCTGCAAAGGAAGGCAATGGCAAACCACCTCTGCTTTTCACTTGCCTTGAAATCCCCTTTCTGGAGTCTCTGTAAATCAGTTGCAACTTGATGACACATATGTACACAGTTTAACCCATGCATTTTGTCTGGTGTCCTCATTTCGAGGTACTGGAGGAAGCAAAAACGAGTCGTGTGTTAGCTAGCTACAAATATCTTTTAGCTATTCTAATGATCATTGTGTTTTGTACTGGGATCCAGACAGTGACATTCAGGAACAAAGGGCTCAGCTGAAGGGTCTCTTGTATTGTTTATTTGGACACTGGTGTTGTCACCTCATTCGATCAATTTCCAATGTGAAACTGTCTTGTCTCCCCTTTAATTGGCCCCACTGGGTTTCCTAGCACAATCAAAAGGGCTTGGAGAAAACTTTGCACTGTTTATTTTCCACATTGGTCCATCTTTCAGAACTGTCAGTGCCATCCTAAGGAGAGTTCTTCTAAGTACACCCTTCTAAGTATACTGAAGTCAATGGGGTTTAGAAGATAAAAGTCTATTTAGGTTTACACTGTGTCTGTCTTTCTGGTCTGTGACATATCCTTTCCTTTGGGACCTTCCTGACAGAGGGAGGTATCTAGGGAGGCCAGGTATTCCACTTTGGTGGGAGACCTCCCACCCCCTCCAGCTCTGCCCACAACCACCCAGCTGGGCAATGTGGAGAGGGTGCTGGGAGAAATGGGGATAATCCGCATCACGCCGATGCCATAACATCAGCTCAAGCTCAACCGGGAAGTGATGTCATTGCATTGGGCAATACTCTGGCATCTACCCAAAACTTTCTGATTAAACCACAGAGTTTGGGGCGGATGCATGTGGAGATGTCATTTTCGAGTCACATCATGACATCACCCACAAGCCTCCACTCCTTGTAAGCCTTCTGCTGGTTGCCAGCCTCAGTCGACCCTAGAGACACCCTGTGTTTTAGTTACACAGACAAACTGCTTAATCTTGGTTAGAAAGGGGAAAGCAGAGGGTTAAAGAGAAGGTACCTGGCCTGGCATCACCGAGGCTCCCTGCAATTCTCAGAATTCTAAACAAGTAGAGCGGGAGTCATAAGAAAAATGGAGTGCATAAAGAGCCCATGTTCACAGTGGACCTGAAAAGGGTAACTACAATGATAAAAGGGTTGGAACACTTTCCCTATGAAGAAAGGTTAAAGCGCTCGGGGCTCTTTAGCTTGGAGAAACGACAGCTGAGGGGTGACATGATCGAGGTTTATAAGATTATGCATGGGATAGAGCAGGTTGAGAAAGAAGTACTTTTCTCCCTTTCTCACAGTGCAAGAACTTGTGGGCATTCAAAGAAATTGCTAAGCAGTCAGGTTAGAACAGATAAAAGGAAATACTTCTTCACCCAAAGAATGATTAACACATGGAATTCATTGCCACAGGAGGTGGTGTTGGCTACAAGCATGGACAGCTTCAAGAGGGAATTAGAAAGCATATGGAGCAGAAGTCCATCAGTGGCTATTAGCCACAAGGTATAGATTTATTTATTTATTATTTTGATTTGTATCCCGCCTAGCCACAGGACTGGCTCAATAGGAACTCTCAGGCTGGGGCAAGTGATGCACTGTATTCTTGGTGCTGGGGTGGGCGGTGGCAGCGACAGTGGGAGGGCTTCTAGTGTCCTGGCCCCACTGCTGGACCACCTGACGGCACCTGGTATTTTTGGCCACTGTGTGACAGAGTGTTGGACTAGATGGGCCTTTGGCCTGATCCAACATTGGTTTCTCTTATGTTCTTATGACCTTCTGTTCCAATTGTATGTAGGAGGATTATTGTGCTCATTAAAACTCCTTGGTCTGATTATAGTTGGTATTTGGTCAGCCTTTCCTCGTCTCCAGGGCACATTGTCCAATTCTCAAAGTTTGATATTGCAGCAGCAGCAACAAAATCACCTTATCCAAATTACTATGCCTTTGTTCAAACCTTCCATTTTCTGTAAGATGCTACCGTGGCAGCAAAGTCTACATTCCTAATAGAGCACCACAGGCTTTCTTCTCCCTCATACCTAATAAATGCATGATGGTGTTGGTTAAATGTTTGCTCCAAAAGGCCATGAATATAGATATTAGCAATGCCCTGAGATATTTTGAGGCATGAGTTGGAAAATCAAGATAGTGTTACCCCATGGTAATGAAATCATAATATTACACTAAATATCAGACAAATATTATTTAAAATATTATAAAAATAGAATAATAAACTCGAGTTTGCTGTCCTGTAATGGCAGCTCCAAGAGGAGCTGTGGTGGCTCAAGTGGTTAAGACGCTGAACTGCAGGCTGTGGAAGGTTGGTAGCTCAGCAGTTCGAGACCCGGGTGCTGCATGACGGAGTGAGCTCCCGTCTCTAGTTCCAGCTCCTGCCAACCTAGCAGTTCGAAAGCAAGAAGTTGCAAGTAGATAAATAGGTACCACTTCGGTGGGAAGGTAACAGCGTTCCATGCGCCTTGGTGTTTAGTCATGCTGGCCACATGACCACAGAAACGTCTTCGGACAGCGCTGGCTCTTTGGCTTTGAAATGGAGATGAGCACCGCAACCCTAGAGTCGGATTTGATTGGCTTTTGAGCAAGGGAACCTTTACCTTTTAATGGGAGCCCCAAGTCTTAGCCTCTCAAGTTCTATTCACTGTCCCTTCCCATAAGGATTCCTGAACAGTGAAAGCCCATTTCATGGCTTTTTTGCTGGCTACCCAGATGCTCTCGAACCAGTTATAGATTAGCACTATTTTCCTCCCGACTGGTTCTTAGGACAGCAGGCAAAACCATTTTATTATGAAGAGTCTTCAGTTACATTTTTAACAAGGGGTATAGTTTTATATTATTGATTCTAATATTTTGATAGCACACATTATTTTAAAGTGCTGTCTTGACTGGTTATGTTTTTACTGTAAACCACACTGACTCCACATTTGGTGGAGAAAGCATGGACTATATGTATTTTAATGAAAGCATAAATATGTAATATAATGAGTGCCACTGAGATTTGAACTGCTCTTGTTGGCATTATTCTTGACCATCATAAAATATGATGGGGGACAGACAGACAGATTTAACAAGAACTGGTTGAAAAGTTCTCAGACTGCATACAATGGAGTTAAGTTCAGATATAGGCTGAGTTCAGACACTCCTCAGACAATTGTATATTTTTTACTTCTGGAAAGAAAGCCATCTGCAACTCTTAAGATATCCTCTTTTTCCAATAACTTTAGAACAAGTGAAATCAAAAATCAAATGCCAGCATTAGGGACATTTCAGACTGGAGGTTACACTTCTGAGAAAAGTCATTCTCTTCGAAGAGCGAGGCAGAGTCATTCCTTCGCTAATCAATGGAAGTCGCACAGCAAGACAACAGCAGACAGTTTCTGAGGAGAGCTGCCTCTGGCTCTTCTCGGCCACCTCTGCCAGAGCTTTCTGCTTCGAACTCCTGGGTGTTGTGTGAGGGAGGATGTCAAAGAAAAACATCTCCCAAGTTCATGCGATTGTCACTGGGATGGAAAAGAGAGACAGTGCCACCTCCAGTGCTTTCGACCTGCTTTAGAAAGAAATCAAGCAGACAAAGAACCCAGCAGGGAGCTTATGGGCCGCCAGCACATTTGGGAGTCAAACTATTTTGCAGGCACATCAGAAGTCTGATTCCACACACACACACCATGTAGTCAAATAGACAGAAATATTCAGCAACTGAATTATTCACTGATACTTCACTCCCTTGAAATATGTAGGAATAATTGCAGTGATTTATTTCCCAGTTGCTGCCTTTCCTGAAAGAGACCTTTAAAAGTGTTTGAAAGTGACAAATTACTTGGTAGCTTTGGTTATAAGCTCTGATTCTCAGGCATGGCATGGGGTTACCATCTTTGGCATGGTCAGCCAGCCACTGACCAAGGTGAAATTTCTGGAAATTTGTTCCAAAGGTCAGATTCCATTTTTTGCAGTATGAAATGGAACCCAGTCGGTGGGCAAAATACAATATAATCATTTATCTACAGATTATAAAACAAATGCAGCATGCTTGATTTGGTGTTCATTCATATAACTAAGCAGCCTTTGATGGTCTCTCTAAACTGGCTGGCCACTGTGTGAGACCGGGTGCGGAGCCAGGAGGGCCAGAGCTCTTCTTATGGTCTATGGCTGGTACACACATACTGCACCTTCTGTCCAACCCCCCACTAAACATACAAGGGAATGTATTCCAAGCACTATGTCATAAACCCGAGTGCTGTGTCATAAGACCAAGCTGCCTTATACTGAGCCAGAATCTTGGTGTCTCAATGTCAGTACTGTCTACTCTTACTGGCAGTGGTTCTCTAGGGTTTCAAGCAGAGGCTTTTCATATATTCTATGAAACCATTTTATCTGGAGATTAGGGGTGTGCATTTGGGTCTATCTAAACATACCTGAAAAACACCTTATTGACTTTTTCCCCCAGGTATATCGTGGCATCCCAAATGTATCTGGATTTTCTCAGGGGAAAAATCCCAAAAGATCCCAGATATATTTGGAAATTAACGGTAGATCTGAAAACAGAGGAGAGGCTCCTGCTGGCTCAGCTTGGGGCTGGCTTCTTGTGCAGCCTGGTTTAAACTGGGCTGCAAGAGAAGCCTTCCCAGCCAGGAACTGTGTGCCTCAGGGAGTGATGTCCCCAAGGCACACAGATCCTGGGTCTGGCTCCTTCTACAGCACAGTGTAAACTGTGTTGCAGGAGAAGCCATCCCAGCCAGGATCTGTGGTTTAAACCAGGCATGTCCAACTTTGAACAGGTAGTGATCTGTTATTTCCGGCCAAAAGTGCCGGTGATCTACCACCATGAAAATAAAGTTTCAAATTAGATTTTAACCCACTAAAGTTTGGTGCCACCGCCCCTCCCCCCTCCCCCCATTTATAATGCACCTTCTATCATTTTAAAAAAGGTAAAGGTTCCCTTGCTCAAAAGCCAGTCGAATCCGACTCTAGGGTTGCAGTGCTCATCTCCGTTTCAAAGCTAAAGAGCCAGTGCTGTCCAAAGACGTTTCTGTGTTTATATGGCCGACATGACTAAACACCAAGGCTTAGAGCCAGTTAATTTGTACATTTCTTAAGGTATGATTTGGGATTAGTCCATAGGATCAGACCTAGTAATGGGCTGGCACGCGTATATCTGGTACGGGAAAGATAAAACCCACCTGCACTTTAAAAATCACATTCTAAGGGCGGCTCTGTTAAAGGTTTGGAATGAAATCAAAACCAAATTCTATACCAAAATACCAAAATGGGTGTCTCCCTTGGAAGCCTTTATAAGACCAGCGTTCCTTACCCAGTATAACAAAGAATCGTATGAAAAACTATTAGATGAGACAAACCACCTCAAAACAGAGGAGAATTTACTGTTGGGAGACATAGGGTTATATACCCCCTATGACACTTAGAAATAAATCACAATTATTGGTTCCATCAAACTTTGTCAAGTGATAAAATGATCCAGAAAATGTATAAACTATTGTTAGAGGATTATTTATCAGAAGAAGCGCAAACACATAACCTAACAGTCTGGAAAAAAGACCTAGGCCATGAGTTGCCTAAGGAATCTTGGTTAAAGATTTGGAAATCTGTAAAATACATGAGAGCAACAAATTATAGAGAAAATGTTTTCAAAATGTATCATAGATGGTACTGGTCCCCAGAAAGGTTAGCCAAATGTTACCCAAATTGCTCAAATCTTTGCTGGAAATGTAAACTAAATGTTGGCACTTTTTACCACATGTGGTGGCGCTGTAAAAAAATTCAAACTTATTGGAAAACCATACAAAAACTTATAGAGGAAATCTTGAAAGTAAAATTAGAAATGGTGCCCGACATATTTCTACTAAATGTTATGCCAGATAAGCTTTCGTTTAATGAGAAATATGTAATTGCGTATGTAATAACGGCAGCTAGAATACTCTGGGCTAAACACTGGAAACTAGATTGTGTACCCAGATCAGATGAAGTATTGAGTAAACTGTTGGAAGTAGCGGAAATAGATAAATTGAATATGTATTTACAAGGGAAAAATGATGAAGACTTTCTAGATAGATGGGCAGGATTGTACAAATGGTTGGATAAAAAGAGTGGACTCTGAAAATATATGTAATACTGTACAATGAACAGATGTATGTTAAACTTTAAATAAAACATTATAAAAAAGAAAAGAAAAGAAAGTTTATACAGACTTGATTGGTAAGGAAAGGTTAGGAGAAGAGGTTGGAGTCTGTCAATCTGTATCTTTTTCAAGGTATGATGTGGGACTAACCCATCACTATTTAGAGGTGTTATGTTGATTTTTAAAATGGGAATTGGAAATTGTGACAAACGAAGGCCTATGGAAAAAGAGTGGAAATTGTGGAGAAATCATAAATAGATTCTGTCTGTAATGAAAGGTAGGAGATGAAGTTGGAGTTTGTTAATTGGTATATATATATAATTCTTTCTCTCTTCTGTTTTTTTTTCTTTTAAGGTATGGTTTGGGGATTAATATATCATTACTTAGGGGAAGTATCCTGATTTTTAAGAATGAAATTGGAAAGAATGAGTAAAGGAATTATAGGTCTTTATCTGCGCAATAGTAGTTAAAATAGGATGTGTAGTTATTTCCCATGGGCAAATTGGCCTAAGAAAAAGAAACATCAAGACACAAACCCTTGAATAAATAAATTTATGTATTGAAAAACAAATAAATAAAAAAAGAAATAAAACAAAAATAATGCATTTTATAGCTGTGATATCGTAGGTTGAGCAAAAAATCAATAAATAAATAAGTAGAAAGATATTTCTGATATAACTATCTCTGGTGGAAAGTGAACAGAATTGAAAGGCTGAAATAGGGAGATGTGATGGCTCTTTCACCTTTTATATGGGTTACTATCATCTTAGTAGTATTATGAGTAAATGTTAATGGAAACAGGGTAAAGACAGTTAGAATTAGATAGATTCGTAATTATGAAAGTATTATGCATAAAGTGGTGTAATATCTGGAATGTAAATTATATAGGGAGATAATTGAAAACTAAAAGAATAATAATAACAGAATAAATTTTGATAACTCTGTAGAGAGACATGAAATACACAATTGGTAAAATTAATGAGATAACTTATTGGAGATGGAATCAGGAAATGATTGATATGTACATGTTAAATGTTGTTTCCAATTGGCGGTGTTTGCTTCTCTGGGATGTGAAAATAATGTGTGAATATTTTGTTATCGTTTGTTCTTTGAAAATTAATTTAAAAAGTATTTAAAAAAATAAATAAACACCAAGGCGCACGGAACGCTGTTACCTTCCCACCAAAGTGGTACCTATTTATCTACTTGCAATTTCTTGTTTTCGAGCTGCTAGGTTGGCAGGAGCTGGAACTAGAGACAGGAGCTCACTCTGTCATGCGGCACACTCGGGTCTCGAACTGCTGAACTACCAACCTTCCACAGCCTGCAGTTCAGCGTCTTAACCACTTGAGCCACCGCAGCTCCTTTCTGTCATTTACTGGTAAGCAAAATAAGCAATAACAAAACAGAGAGATCACCAATACCACCAAACCATCATCAAAAAAACCCCAAACACCTGTCCAGCAAACCAGGAGACCAAGTGGGGCTGGTGATCTACCCCTGATCCCTCCGCAATCTACTGGTGATCGCGATGTACCTGTTGGACATACCTGGTTAAACCATAGGATCTCTTTAAACTGGGCTGCAGGAAAAGCCATCCCAGCCAGGACCTGCGTGCCTTGGGGAGTGATCTCCCTGCAGCTCCTGGAGCTGGCTTCTCCTGCAGAAAAGTTTAAACTATGCCAATGTGGGTAGTCGTGTTGGTCTGAAGCAACAGAACAAAGTTAGAGTCCAATAGCGCCTTTAAGACCAACAAAGTTTTATTCAAGGTGTGAGTTTTTGTGTGCAGGCACACTTTGTTAGACTTAAGCTAGGCTTTTTAAAAAGATACAGTATTTTTTCTTCTCGGGTCTATTGAATAAAAACAAACAAACCGAGATTTCCAAAAAATCCTGAATCCAAATGCCATGCCACTATTGGGATCTGGGATTTTTTTGAAATAGGAATTTTTCCTGGGTCCTCTAGATCCAAACCAAAAAATACCAATTTTTTAAAAAAATTGCAACCCCTACTGGAGATGCTAGGGACTGAATTGGGAACTCTGATTTGTACAGCAGATGCTCTGCTACTGAGCGATGGCTTGTCCAATTTTACAGAGTCACACCACCTTCCCTATCACCAGGTGTTTCTTCTCTGGATGCCAGAAAGAGAAGGAATGTATTACTTGTGGCTGTGTTTATACACATATGCAAATTATCTTTTATGTATGGTGTGCAGGGGTTACACAGAGCCACTAGTCTGCCATGCATATTGGATCTCCAACCATTTGGCCGTGGAGAGTAGCCCACAGAGGTATTTCAATATGAAGAGCTACTCATACATGCCTACACAAAACAAAATTTCCAATTTTTACTGTGTGACTTTTATATGTGTCTGTACAGCTAGTGCACTGCATCACATGGGTGCTTTACTTTACATTCATTATATGGGAACCTAATCAAATTCCATACTATACTCCTGAGTGTAGGAATTTTATTAATTGATAGATTTTGTGACTGCTTCTCTTAGGATATAGATTTGAGACATGTGGAGGCAGCAACCAGACCACAATGGTAATGTTCAAATCATGGTAATTTATAGCAGTATAAATGTAAATGGGGGTCAATGTGTCTATATCTATTACCTATGTGTATTACCTTCCCCTCCCTTGTGGCGAGGGGAAGGGAAAGTAGTTTGTAAGCTGCTCTGAGACTACGAGTGAAGGATGGGTAAATCCAATCTCTTCTCTTCTTCTTCTCTTCTACATCAAAAAATATGTTGTATTCTCTCATGTGTCTTAGAAAATGATAGGCAATGTACTTTGAAAATTAATAAGGAATATATGTACCACATTTGGTTGCCCAATTCAGTACATTTGTGTAATTCAGCACATACTGGCTTGGATCCACTGGAGATTTCCACAAATGGAAGATATTTCCCTCTGTGAAGTGGGACTTCCCTTCCCATCTTTCCTTCTGTTGCCCTAAAAGTGAATCTCCAGGAACAAAATGGGAAGGCTGAAGATCTGCAGCAGAATGGAACTGGCAAACTCCCACCTACCTCACAAGGTGTCTGTTGTGGGGAGGGGAAGGGAAAGAAGTTTGTAAGCCGCTCTGAGACACCTTTGGGTAGTGAAGTTTGTAAGCCGCTCTGAGACACCTTTGGGTAGTGAAGGGCGGGGTATAAATCCAATCTCTTCTTCTTCTTCAAAATTGCTTCCCATTCCATCTGCTGAAATCCTTCATGGGATCCAAGCCAATGTCTCTCTAGACTTCTTGGTGTTGCGGCAAACAAAGCCACCATAGAAAGCAGCAGCAAACTGTTCAAAGATGACATTATAATTGGCAATGGAATTCTGGCATATTTAGACTGATTCATAATAAGAAACATACCTAGTGAGGTGGACCAACCATCTTCTATGAGCCTTCCTCCAGCCCACAGTGCTTCCCACCAGTTCAGCAGGCTCTTCCTCCAAAAGAAGTACCATTGAAGTCAGAGGACAGCTTCTTGAGGCAGAGGAAGGCTTCAGTGTTTTCTCAGCGAAGCAGAAGTATAGGGAAAAGATGTACCCCAGTGATATTTTGGTTCTGCTTCTTGAATGAAAATATTTAGCCATATCAGGAATAAATGAAGCATAATACAGCTGCAAGGGGCATGCATTACTACAGAAAAGAGAGCTCAGGTCACCACAGTTCCCTGATCCGTGAAAAGTTCCAGGTGCCCGCTTTGTTACTGGATCTGTTTCCTTGTAATGAAAAAGCACCAGAGATACATACTGTCCACTGGTCCATCAATGTCAGCACTGTCTACTCAGACTGGCTGTAGTTCTCCAGGGTCTCAGGCAGAGGTCTTTCATATCACCTCCTACCTGATCTTTTAACTGGAGGTGCTAGCTATTGAACCTGAGACCTTCTGCATGCAAAGCAGAGGCTCTTCCACTGAGCCATGGCACCTCCCTGTCTTACCGCATGGAGCCTATTCTCCCCACCATGCATCAGGCTTAACTAAACTCTCAGTTCTCCATCTTTTTCACAGGGTCCAGATTCAAAATGGCAAATTGCATCTAGCTCTCTTTGTGTTCTATCAACTGTGACAGGTGTGTGACACTTCAAATAGAGATTCTAGGACATTATGGACCATCAAGCTCCTTTTGTCAATCCTCTGATCTATTAGTTATGAGGTAGGTAAAGCCATAGTGATAGGTTCATTTTCAATAATCAAAACAGCCAAATTCAAAGTGGCCTAGTCCCAAGCTCTCTTCGTTCAAATGACCAATTTTAGACAGATGTCTGGGGGAAAAGAAACTAATGATTATACTCAAGCTGTGGAAGTCATGTCGAGCTGAATGTCTTTCATTAGAAATATGATTTTTGTATCCAAAGAAAATGTCTTGTGATGGAAAATAGTTCATAGAGAAGAGAATGTGTGGAGGGGGGCACTTTACATCAGGGGTCTGCAACCTGTGGCAATAGAGTCAAATGTGGTTCAGTATGGAACCCAAATATAGTTCTTTCTTTTTTTTTAAGACCCCCGGAGGGGATTTTTTTTATTTTTTATAATACTACATAAACTACAATGAAAAGAAGGGAAGGGGAACGACAGCTAAGGAGAAAGAAAAGCAACCCACACTAAACTAAAAACCCAAGAGTAGAAGATCATTACCCTGTTAGGCTGCAATTAGTAATGGGAAAAAACCCTGTTAATAAACAATATACTTTGTGAGATCCTGTCTTTCTAAGCTTATGTGTTAGTTTATTACTTGTTATGAGAGGATTTCCAGAGCATCTCCTCCAGCTCTCTTCATAAGGGCAATTTTCAGAGTCCTTCTGCCTTTACACCAAATATAGTTCATAAATGAAACCATTATGGTAAGGTATACAAGCAGGGGGCCTGCAAGAACTTGTGTGGGGCATCTATCTTTCTTTTTTTCCTGTTCCTGAAAGCACCCATAGCCTGTCCCCTCTTCCTGCTTCCTTCTCCACCACCCATCCCACAACCTACCTTTATCTGCCACCCTGTCTTCAGTTTTTCCTCCTTTCCTCTCCCTTACAGCCTCTGCCTTAGAAAACTATGGCCCAGATGCACCATGGGGAACTTGCAATGACTTATGTGTGGCATCTCACTTTCCCCTGTCTCCCCTTCTCCAACCTGTTTCCTCTTTCCCTCCTCCTGGCAACCCCCATATTCTCACCTTTCCTTGCTTCTTTTTCTCCTAAACCTGCCTTCCATCTACCCCGCCATCTTAGTCTGTATTGATATTTAATTCATTTATACCCTGCCTTTCTCCATAATGGGGACACAAAACAGCTTCCATCATTCTCCTTGCCTCCCTTTTTTCCTTACAAAAACTTGATGAGGTAGGTTAGGCTGAGAACATGTGACTGGCCTAATATCACCCAATGAGCTTTCATGGTAGAGTGGGGATTCAAACCTGGCTCTCCCAGATTCTGTTCAGAAACTCTAAGTCCTACAATACACTGCTTTTTATGTGGCGACTGCTGTTGAACAGTAGCAAGAAGCCGGGCCTGTGTAAGTCATGCATGTTGGGTAGTAGCAAGTCCCCCAGTGGTTGCTGCCTGGCCTGGCTCCAGTGAGTCCTCCCTCAAAAGCCAAAAGGGCCTGGAAAGAGCCCTTCTCCTGCTCCCTGCATTTTACTAACAGAAACAAAGGCTTGAGTGGCTGGCAATACTGTTGTAGCTGCCTAGCAACAGTCACTGAGGGCATTAGTTTCTTAAAGCAATGGGTGCTGCTTCTATAATTTTAAAGGCTTTTAACCCCCCCAACAGACAAACAGACAGACAGATAGACAGATAGATTTCAGCTTCTTTCTGCAGACATGGGGAACACATTTATAGAAAGATCTGTCTTCTCACTTCATGATTCCAATCCCTGAGTTTAAGTATTCACAGGTTTCACCATGCTGAGAATTTTATGTATTTATTGGAAGAGAGGTATAATGCTGCAATAACTGGTATTTCAAGGGAATGCCAGGCAAAGATTCTTATGGGATTAAAGGCTTCTTAGAGATGCTTTACTGAAAGGGAAATGATAGAGATGAACAGTTACCAGTAATCCAAATTTGAATCATGCAAAGAATTCATGTTATTGTGCTAAAAGAACTCCTCAGGGTACTCCTGCGTACAGATTGGATCCAACTGTGGTCACACACACTAAAGCTGAGTTCAGACTGGCAGTTTGAAGCGGGAGGGAGTCGTGGCAAAAAAGAGCCGGAACAAACTGTTCCGGGTTTTCCCAGTCACACTGTGCGGACTGATGCGGGAGCATACCAAGAGGAGGTGCGAGGAAGTATTCACACTGTAGGCCCTAAATGGTCTGGGATCCATGTATCTTTGGGACCGCCTCCTCTGGTATATCCCCCAAAGAGCACTATGCTCTGCAGAGAAAAACCTACTGGTGATGCCTAGCCTGGAAGACATCTGACTGGTTTTGAACAGAACCAGGGCCTGGTGGGACTCTTTGCCAAATAACATTCATGCCTTGCAGGACCTGATGCAGTTATGCAGAGCTTGCAAGGCAGAGAAGGTCCACCAGGCTTTTGGTTGAAGACAGGACTCTGCAGCTTAGAGGGACTAAAAGCTGCCGGCTTCCCTGCTACCCTATTTTTCCAACTCCCCCACAAGCATAATCTGAAATTTTTAGTGCCATCTGGTGATGTTTTAACTTTGTATTATTTCACTGTTTTAAACTGTTTTTATTATTTATGAATATGTTTTATTGTTGTTCACTGCCCAGAGCCTTGTGTATACAGGGGAGGGTGGTCTAAAAGTCTAATCTATGAATGAATGAATGAATGAATGAATGAATGAATGAATGAATGAATGAATGAGCTTGTGTTTCATAGATTACAGCTGTGTGGATCAAGAAAAGTTCTGGTTGATTTTAAAAGAAATGGGTATATGTGGCACGAAGGCAGCAGTGGAGGCCAGAGGAGGGGCTCCAGGATAGGATAGGGCACCTGACATAAAGGAAGTGGCAGCCTTATGCAAACCCAGCTGGAGTGGGGCAAGACAAGGAAGGGGTTAAGAGAGCAACAAGGCTCTGAGAAGAGAGTAGGGTTGCCAAATCAGTCTTCACCGGAAGCGGGGGGCTCCCGGCTGGCGTCGGGTGAATGCGCGCGCATCGCCCGGAAGTGACGTAGGCACACTGGGCACCATAGAGTTTTCCCTTGTATGGCCGTGGCCCCGCCCCCAGCGTGCCCGGCATGCCCACGTCACTTCCACCGCGGCAGAAATTTGGCAGCCGTAGAAGAGAGGGGTGGAGCTGGGCTTGACCAGCAAGGACTGATCCTCAGGGATAAAAAGGGGCCATGTCAGAAGAGATGAGGGAGGTCAGGAATGGAAGCTAGCTGAGCAAAGTTGAGGAGATGCAAGGGAGGGAAGGCAAACTAAAGAAGGAGCCAGATCCTGGGGCAAGATAAAGCTACCAAACTGGGACAGGCCTGGTGGAAATGCCCCATGGCAGAGGCATAGCTCAGCCCCCTGTGGTTTGAAAGGCAGAAATGGGCAGGTGAAGGGAACTGTGCTTCTGAGGAAGCCTGTGTGGAAATATGAGTTGACTGCCTCTCTCAGTATGCCCCCAGCAGAGCTTTATGCTCCAGCAGTAAAAATCTCCTGGTGGTCCCCGGCCCAAGAGAGATCCAGCTGTCCTCAACCAGGGTGGAACTCTCTGCCAGAGAACATCCATGCCCTGTGGGATCTATTCCCTTTCCACAGGGCTTGTAAGGCAGAGACGTTCTGCCAGGCCTTTGGTTGAGGACGGCAACAGGACTAATCTGGCACTCTCATACCTCTCACCTACCCCCTTAGGAGGCTACAGGGAAGCTACAGGGTTTTTTTCTGAAATGTTTGCCCTCTTGGAACAGATTATCTTTTATGTATTGATTGTATGGTGTTCTATTATGGTTTTAACTTAATCTAAATTTTGTTGTTGTTCAGTCGCACAGTCGAGTCCGACTCTTTCCGACCCCATGGACCAGCTCCCGCCAGGCCTTCCGGTCTTCTACTGTCCTCTGAATTTTGCTCAATTTCATGTTCGTTGCATCGATGACACTGTCCAACCATCTCATCCTTTGCCGTCCCCGTCTTCTTTGACCTTCAATCTTTCCCAGCATCAGGGTCTTCTCCAGTGAGTGCTCCCTTCTCATTTGGTGGCCAAAGTAGTTGAGCTTCAGTTTCATTATCTGGCCTTCCAGGGAACAGTCAGGGTTGATTTCTTTGAGGATTGACTGATTTGTTCTTCTTGCAGTCCAAGGGACTCTCAAGAGTCTTCTCCAGCACCATAGTTCAAAAGAATCTATTCTTCGGCGCTCGGCCTTCCTTATAGTCCAACTCTCGCAGCCATACATGACTACTGGGAATACCATTGCTTTGACCATGCGGACTTTTGTTGGCAGAGTGATGTCTCTACTTTTTATCATGCTGTTTAGGTTCACCATTGCTTTCCTCCCAAGGAGCAGGCATCTTTTAATTTCATGGCTGCTGTCACAGTCTGCGGTAATCTGGGATCCCAGGAACGTGAAGTCTGTCACTACTTCCACGACTTCCCCTTCTATTTGCCAAGGAGTGATGGGGCCGGATGCCATGACCTTAGTTTTTTTGATGTTGAGCTTCAAGCCCACTTTTGCGCTCTCCTCTTTTACCATGAGCAAGAGGCTTTTTAGGTCCTCTTCACTTTGTTTTTATCTTGTAGTGAACCGCCCTGAGCCCAGCCCACAGGGAAGTGCAGTCTGAAAGTCTAAATAAATAAGATTTGAGTCCAGTAGCCCCTTAAAGACCAACAAGAATTCCAGTGTATACGTTTTTGAGATTCAAAGCGTTAACAAAGCATCTAACAAAGAGAGCTTTGACTATCGAATGTGTATACCCTGGACATTTTGTTGGTCTTTCAGGTGCTGCTGGACTCAAATCTTGTCCTTCTGCTGCAAACCAACACTGGAAACTACCTTCGTGTGTTAATTGAGAGACCCTGCCTTGATAACAAAGGGATTTATTCATCCACACCTCTGCCTTAGGAAGGCCAAAGTGTCTTTGAGCACAAAAATATACAAATCTGAAAGGGAAGAATCTATGGGTGGCAGCACTATTGAAATTCCATACATTCATATTTCATAGATTAATAGGTGCATTATGTGTGTTTCATTAGGAATTTCAGAAAGTTAAGAAAGGACTGTCCATTCCAATCGCAGTTTGAATGGAATACAGTGATTTAGTTTCTTTTCCAAATGGTTTGAACTTACAAGTTGTGGTTTCTATGGAAACAGGGAGCAATATGCTTGAGTATTAAAGATTATGCTTTGTTACAGGCATGAGTTCTGCAAAACATACTGTGATCTGAGATAAATGGAAAATCCAATCTGCTACAGCATGTCCTTTAGCATGAAGGGCTGTTTTCTTTCGATTTCTTTCACACAATAAACAAATACATGTTTTTAAATATGGTACAAGTTTGTAAGGTGATGTACGTATTTAGTCTCAGACACTGAACCGAATTATTCATATCATTTCAGCCTAGGTATACAAGGGCTATGAGGAGATCTTGTCACAATAATGCAAACTTTATGGTCAACTAGGATTGTCAATACTTGATTTTTTAAATAAAAAATCTAAGAGTCCAGCAGCACCTTAAAGACTAACAAAATATGTGGCAGGGTATGAACTTTCGTGACTCACTGCTCACTCTGTCCTTATTCTCTCACCCAGATAGGCTGAATTCCTAGAGCATCAACCAGACGTGTTGTCACCTCCACCAGACTTCCACCAGAAGTGACATAAAAACCATATAGACTGGAGGAATTCCTAGTGTATCATGGAAAATATGATATCAGATCCCCTGAAACTCACAACAAAGGATGGGCACAAACTGGCTGATGAACTAAAGTTCATCACGAATTTTTGTCTGTTTGTGGTTCGCAAACTAAAGTTCATGAACAGAAGAACCGCAACAAATTTCCATTAATTTTGGCACAATTTGTTGTGGCTTGTAACAGTTCGTGAAGGGCAGGATTCAGGGGTTTACCCCTGGTTTCTGCTCTTCACAAGAAACAGCTGAGCAGGGCTTTAAACTTTAAATGGCTCATGAACCTATACAAATGAGTTTGGTTCATGAACCAGCACATCTGTTTGTGTAGGTTCATGGTTCGGTTTGTGATTCAGCCATGAACCACAAACCAAATTGCAAAAATGCAGTCTGTGCCCATCCCTACTCACAACTCTGAAGACATATAAACTTGGGCAGGGGAAAAAAATCTATCTTTGGCGACACATTCTGGTCTCAGCTATAGGGCAAGATTCTGAGTCCAATAAGCAAAATATTCTTTTTGAGATATGTCAGCATTCCAGGGTCCTGAAATTATTTCCATCAAGGTATGAAACAAGTATACCCAGGTACAGAAATGATGTATCTTGTGGGCAAGCTTATGCTGATCAATGAAGTGAAGCTTCAGCAGGCAATTTCACATAGTTCAAATCAGATAAATCTGAAGTGATATACAGTTTCTTTCAGAGCTACTAATGGAACAAGTTTTGAACGTGGCGAAAAGTGTTCCAGTTAGTCACTGAGATACATTTATGAATGATCAGACAGCCAGATACCAGGCAAGGCAGGCCTCTTCCAAGAATAACTTTAGTCATTCTAGTCACAATTATAAGAGTAGGCATGGTCAGACCTAATCTTGTAGAACTGGCTTCAGTGCACCAATCCTTATGAACCATACCACACCAATGATAACCCTATACAAATCTTCCAAAAATCAGTATGGCACAATGGCAGATTTATATAGTTAATGCACTGGATAGTCACCTATCATTGATGTTCATTTTTGTGAGGTTGTGTCAGTGAGAGGTTCTGTTGGGAGGATGAAACAGGAGGTGGGACTCCTATTTCTGCTTCCCTGTGCTCTTGAAGGGGATGTAGTTGAAAGATAAACATGCACAGGGGCAAGATTCTTAATATGAATACACAAACAACATTATAATAATAATTTGGATAAGTCACACTTTGGACACATTTTGGTAAAGAAATGAAGAACATTCCTCCCTCGGTGGAAAATTCAAGGGGAAGATATGCTTCTAACATTTCCAAAAGGAGTTGTCCAAGAGGAGAAATGAATTGCCTCAAAATTCCTCAGTGAAATTTCATTTACATTTGAAAGCCAGTCGAGCTCTCCCGTTTGGAAGTAATGTCTCTCTCCCCCCCCCCAACCCACTGCCAAATGGCTAAATAGAAATGACAAAACAAGTGCAAGGAGACTTTCAGGCTGTGCACAAATTAGAGATATCAGAGGAGGAATTAATTTTAACATAATTATCTTAATTTCTTCTTACGCTAAGTGTTCCCAGCCATTTGAACACATCAGTATTCTCTGGCAATTACTGGGCAGCTGTGTTTACTTTTACACTGAGAACTGGAGCACGTTCCCTTCTGTCCAGCATAAAAAGCAACGTCGCTCTATTCAATGCAGATGCAGCTCTTGCTGTCTTAAGATGGATCCACGGCAGATGCATGTGTTGAGCTGAAGTTGTCTTTTTAATCCTCAGGAAAGATGTATGTGACTGGATTTTGGATTTATTTTGATATCTGTACGTCAAAGTTCTAGGGCCTGTTTGCAAGTCTGTTTCCCAAATGGGGAGCCAAAGCAGCTTGTACCATCTTTCCCCCCTTCCATTTTATTCTCACAACAACCATGACAGGAAAGTTAGATTGAGAGTGATTGGCTCAAGGTCAGCCAGAAAGCTTCCATGGCAGAGTGGGAATTTGAACCTGGATCTCCCAGTGTCTAGTCTGATACTCTGACCATTATACCATTCTGGCTGCCGGATGGGTGATCTTCCACAGTAGAAAAGAGCAAGGGTCCAGTAGCACCTTAAAGACTAACACAATTTGTGGCAGGGCATAAGCTTTCTTGAGTCTCACTCACTTCTTCAGATCTATCTACTGACTTGTTAGAATTTGATTTCTGATGTGCTGTTTGGAATTGTGGAATCAGGGAAATGTTCACAAAGGAAAGTCATGCTAGCATTGGTCCCTCTGCATACACAAACTGGATACAACTGATGTTACCCACACCCACATGGCAGAAGTCAAAAGGGGTCTACATGGTCCATGACATGTCCGTATGGTTTGTGGGTGGCAGCTGTGCATAAACAGCACATCCAGTTACACCCGTTTCTCCAAAAACGGGCCATGCAGAAGTGCCCTCCCAAACATCTAGTCTAGATCAAGATACATTTCCACAAAACCCACAGAAAATCAATCACCTTGTTTGTTTGGCTGTCAGCTTCACTTTATATTTCAGGCTCCTTGGATGATACTTAGTTCTCATCAGACAATTTTTGAGAAATCCCTCCCTTTTTCCTTTCTATCAATGAACAATGTCTTTTTTTCTTGCATTCCCCAAGTAAGTAGAGACCCCCTCCCTTGTCTATGAGAGGCCTGGGTTTTGATGTTTTTGTAACAGGCACGGGGTCAGCCACTTTACTATTGGCTATAGTGCTCTGCTCCATTGTGAATGAACTCTACAGAACAGAATAACAATTCCAAACCAGAAACTGGGTTTTCTGCCTTGGAATTCAGAATTCTCACATTTTCTACAATGCATTTTTAAAATAAGTTCCCCAAGACATCATAATTCTTAGAATAAGAACCCCTAGAAGTCTGTGAGCAGTCTTGGTTATGGAGTTTGAGTGGGACTTTGATTTCCTGGATGATCTGGCACAACCAGGGGTTATTTAATAGAAAAAGAGCTAGGGGAACTCATTAGCATAACTCATTAGCATATGCCACACACCCTGACATCAGGGGCCCGGCGGTGGACCTGCAAAGCCAGCAGGAGTGCGAGGAAGCCCCGCCAAGGCCCTCCTTAGCCCCAGGCAGGCAGGGATGGGGAGAGGCAGGGAGGAAGCAACTTACCCTCCCTCTTCTCCTGCCTCCTCCTGGCTGAATGAGGGCTGGAAGCGGGGCGGCCGGAAGCAGGGGGCAGGGCTTCGTCATGTGCCCCGCCCCCTGCACTTCACCCGGGGGAACTGTGTTCCCCCGCGTTCCCCCCCGAAATGACCTCTGGGCACAACCCTCTTGCTATCAAGCTCTAGGCACGGCATGCCTGTCACAACCATTCTGCAGCCACTCCATTGGTTAACAATCACTTAGAGCAGGGGTGTCAAACTCATTTGTTAAGGGCCATAAATGTCACTTTATTGAGCCAGGCCATGTATGCCATAAAATGTAATGCCAGGTACCAGAGATACAAACTTCATAAAGGACACAGGCAAACCCAATTAACAATATTATTTGTTACTCAAAATACAAATGTGCTTAAAACATTAACACTCTTACAGTATTTCCTTACAGGATCTCCCTGATGCCTGCCCTCACCACATTCACTGCCCATAACACATTAGCACTGGGACAGTATACAGGGACATAATGCAAAGCCTCTGTCATTTGGTAATTAAGGTAATGAACAGTTGATTGTGGGCCAGATAAGAGCCCTGGATGGACCAGTTCCAGCCCGTGGGCTGTATGTTTGACAGCCCTGACTTAGAGGTTTCAACCCACAGTTCTGGTTACCACCAACAAATTCATTCATGGCCGTGGACCCACATACCTGCTGGACCACCTCTTGCTATAATCTGCTATAACAGCTTTGCTCATCTGAGCAAAATCTTCCAAATGTGCCACTCTGCAAATGAGTAAGATCAACAACTGCCCATTCACGCGAATTATCTGTGGTGGCTGAGGAGATCAGGAAAGTGCCCACATTGCTATCATTTTGCAGAATGTGCAAAACAGAAATGTTTGGAGGTAGGTTTTTTTTAATAAAGGATTTAGAACTGTTCATAAAGGATTAGAACTGCTCAGGAAGTCACTTTTATAAGGGCACAGGATTGCAGTCGATTGCAATGTTTATTTTGCTGTTTTGGTCTTGTAGTTTTATAACCCACTTTCTGCATTATGGTAAGTCATGGCTTAAGCAGGTTTTTCTTTTCATTTGTTTATCTGCATTGTTTCCCACATTTCTAATCCTAGTCCTACCACATATCTTACTTGCTATGTTATGCTGTCTGCTTGAATCTCCCCCCCCCCATTTTGTAATCCGCCTTGAGTCTCAGCAAGAAAGCTGAGCTATAAATGAAGTAAATAAATAGATAAAATTTCTCAGCCATCTCCAAGGATAAATTGTTGCTGATGGTTTTGGTACTGGATCCCACATCTGACAAAATGATGTAGTACTACATCCACAACCACTAACCGGAGGTGCAACATGGAACCCAGTTTTAATATTCTATTATGCTGGAATGTGTCCAGAGGAGGGCAACAAAAATGGTGAGAGGTCTGGAGACCAAGTCCTGTTGTTAGCAGTCAGACCCCTCCTCCCACTGAGGGGCAGTTTATAGCTAGAATAACCATAAACACCCTTCTTAAAATATTGCCTCCAAATCATAAGTGCAAGACACTGCCTAGCCCCAAATGATACAAAGTGAATGCCAGTTAGAAACAAGCCTGAACATGTAGTTTAGAAATGCAAGAGTTTCTGAATGCCTACTGCCCCCTCCACACCCCAGAGAGATGCATAATTAAAGACAATGGGTCACACAAAAACCTCTTGACTCACCCTTGGACTGATCTCATCAACATCTCACTTCCCTACCCCTATTTACCTTAATTAAGCAACCTAAACCATTAGCCCTTCCTGCCAGGGACTTGTAGGTTCATCAAACCTCTCACACATCATTGTCCACCTCAGAAAAGCCCATTAAGTTATTGTTTTTCTGGCAAACGCATCACAACTACCTGAGGGTATGTGTTGCCCTATATCAGAAGCACCCTGCTTTCCAGCAGTGTGTGTGTGCATGCCTTGAATCCTCCACATACACCTCCACTTTGTTGGACTCTCTTCTCTCTTGAAATGCTGGCCATTTTGCTCCTTCCATGGACTGCCCCTAAGCGCTTTCTCCCCTCCTCCCTCCTAGCTCTTGTATGTGTTTTGTGTGTGTGTGTGTGTGTGTTTATACATTTCTGTCCATTTCCATTGTCTTTTAATTAAAAAACCCTTTCCAGTTGAACATCTGCCTGGTTGGTTTGAGAGTTCTCTTAAGGGGAAAATCCTGGTATATATAGGTGGAGAATCCCAGTTACCTCTTCTCTCTGTGTGTCTCCTTAAAGCTAATTCCCACAACGAATTAGGAGACCACCTCTTTGGGTAACACTGTGAGGAAAGGTTGAAGGAGCTGGGCATGTAAGAAAAGAACCTGACTTTTTCTTATATGCCCAGGGTAATGCCGATTGCCACTTTGGGATCAGGAAGGAATTGTCCTCCAGGCCAGATTGGCCAGAAATCTTGGAGGTTTTTTGTCTTCCTCTGGACCTAAAGCAGGGGTCACTGGGGGAATGGGAGAGGGAAGGTAGTTGTAAATTCCCTGCATTGTGCATAGGATTGGACTAGATGACCCTTGAAGTCCATTCCACCTCTGTGTTTCCATGTTTCTATCTTTGTTTCTGTTATGTGTCTCTTATATCATCTTATCATCTATCTGTTCTCTTTCATTCACCTTTCTCTTTCATTCACCTTTGCCAATTTGGTGTAGTGGTTAAGTGTGTGGACTCTAATCTGGGAGAACCGGGTTTGATTCCCCACTCCTCCACTTGCACCTGGCTGATGTGACCTTGGGTCAGTCACAAGCTCTGGCACAGCTGTCCTTGAAAAAGAGCAGTTTGTGTCAGAGTCCTCTCAGCTCCGCCCACCTCACAGGGTGTCTGTTGTGGGGAGGGGAAAAGAAAGGAGTTTGTAAGCCACTCTGAGACTCCGAGTGAAGGGTGGAGTATAAATCCAGTCTCTTCTTCTTCTTCTGACTACTTCCTCTTTCTCTCTGTCCATCTTCACTCTGACTTTCTTCTGTCTCCAAAATAATAAGTATGACATTGCCGATGTGACTCATATCATGATACAGTTGTGGATCATGACCTACCCATTAAAACAAAATAGACAATGAATTATAAAATCCACTGAAGGCCTCTCCCCCCCCCTTGTTGACACATCACCTCAATCAGCATACTAATTCACAAAACTTAAAATTGGTGGTAATATATATATATATTGCTGCTGTCTTTCTATTGATCCTTAAAGAAAGAATTGGGCTAGAACGTAGTAGGCTTAAATTTATCTCAGCCTGGCTGAACTATTTATCTCAAGGAATTTTACAGAACAATGAGTCAGAGCAGATGCTGATAGAGCAGAAACCGTACTGTGTTGGAGAATGAAGCATGTATCATCCACCCACCTCCCGCAATAGATTACCTACCTCTCCAGTAGGCAAGCTGCCTTACTAAAGAGCAGGAAGACAGGATTCCATACTTAAAACATTAAACTGCCTTCTGGCTGCTCCCATAATTTACAGTAAGAGGTAGTAGTGTGAAGAGGACAGATGGACAGATCTCCCTCAACTTGTAGGCTTCACCCTGCCTGGGATGATTCTGCTGTTACAGCTCAAAGCTAATGAACACAAATGCCAGCTCCAGTCCAGAAACCACCAGGGTTTGGCATATTCTCCATCATTTATGGAAACATATGATTATCCCTAACTGCCATGGGAAGTGTACCATTCTAATTGTTCACCATCACACCTGTCCATGTTCTTCTTGTAAAATTACATACCCTAACAGTGATATTTTCTTAAGCCAAGAGAAATGTTCAAGACAAAAAATCTAGTTTGAGTAAAACAAATGGTGATAATGAACCGGGATCTTGTGTTAGGCGAGCCAAAAGTAATAGCTGGGGAAACTTCACCAGACCTTGGATGTTTGAACGGCGCGAAAGGGATTTGAAGCATTACCCAATCCAATATAAGAGTGATCAGGGGTCATTTCGTAGAAAAAGAGCTAGGGGAACTCATTAGCATAACTCATTAGCATATGCCACACACCCTGACATCAGGGGCCCGGCGGTGGACCTGCAAGGCTAGCGGGAGTGCGAGGAAGCCCCGCCAAGGCCCTCCCTGGCCCCAGGCAGGCAGGGGTGGGGAGAGGCGGGGAGGAAGCAACTTACCCTCCCTCTTCTCCTGCCTCCTCCTGGCTGAATGAGGGCTGGAAGCAGGGCGGCCGGAAGCAGGGGGTGGGGCTTCGTCATGTGCCCCGCCCCCCTGCACCTCACCCGGGGGAACTGCATTCCCCCGCGTTCCCCCCTGAAATGACCTCTGAGAGTGATGAAACCCAGCTATCCGGCAACTACAACCAAAAAATTCTCAATGACAGTGCAATCCTAAGGAGAGTCACTCGAGTCTAAGCCCATTCATTTCCATGGGCCTAGACTAGAGCGACACTTCTTAAGATTGCACCATACATGTACTATGTTAAGGATTCCTTTTGCACGCGATTTCAAAAAAGTAGCTAAAACCCAGAAATGATTGCTTTCCTAAACATATTATGTTTAGAACATGATCGTCAATGATGTACCCAGTGACTAAGGAGCTTTTTACATTATTGGTAAAATAAAGCAGCTGATCCATAAGCTCATGTATGCATGTATCTCCATTCACTCCTATGTGTTCATCTCTAGGAGCTACCTCGTCCATGTACCTGAATGAGGAAGCTTTAAGAAATCTGCACATGTTCATCCACACTCTCAGCAAAAAAACCCCACACACATTTTGTTAGGTTGTGGATAGAAATGTGCAGCTTTATCTCAAATTGGGGGAAGATGAGAACAGGAAAGAAGGAAAGCCAGCTCAGAAATGTGTGTTTTGCGTGAGCCCCACTGCACATTGACAAAGATTTGTTTGCATGGAAAATGTCAGGCAAAACACTGCATTCACAAAGCATATCTAATTCATCCACCAAAAAAGGCATCTGTTTGTGAGTTTTCTATTTGAATCCTATTATGTTTTTGTTGTTCTACTAGATATTTCATCTGATTTAGGAAAACACCTGAGAGGTGAACAGAAACAGCTTTTATAAATACATAATACCATAGAGTCTGCCTTCCAAATGTATGTGTAATCCCAGGTTGTACGTGTGATCCCTGTAAAATGTGAACAAGGCTACGTTTACCATTCTGAATATAAAAAACCTCTTTGCACTCCAGTGGTCCAGTCCCCCCCACTATTCACAGAATCATAGAATGTTAGAATTGGAAGGGATCTTGCAGGTCATCTAGTCCAACCCCCTGCACTCTGCAAGACCATAGCTGAAAGATATCACTACATACCGACAATATACCCGGAAGATGGTCATCCAGCCTCCGCTTGAAAACGTCCAGCGAAGGACCACCATCTCCCAAGGCAGACTGTTCCACTGCTCAACCACTCTTACAGTTAGGAAGTTTCTCCTGATATTTAGCCGGTAACGACTCCCTTGTAATTTCCACCCATTAGATCTAGTCTTGCAATCCAGAGCAAGAGAGAATAGATCTGCTTCATCTTCTACATGACAGCCCTTCAAATACTTGAAGACTGCAATCATGTCCCGTCTAAGCCTTCTCTTTCCCAGGCTAAACATACCCAATTCTTTCAGCCTTTCCTCATAAGACTTGGATTCCAACCCAATCACCATCCTGGTTGCCCTCCTCTGGAGACGCTCGAGCTTGTCAACATCCTTCCTAAAATGTGGTGCCCAAAACTGGACACAGTGCTCCAGGTGAGGCTTGACTATAGCAGAATAGAGCAGAACTACCACCTCCCTTGATCTGGACACAATGCTTCTGTTAATGCACCCTAAGATTGCATTAGCTTTCTTCACAGCCACATCGCACTGCAGGCTCATGTTTAGCTTGTGATCAACCAGAACACCTAGATCCCTTTCACATGTGCTGCTGCCAAGCCAAGTCCCTCCCATTCTATTTCTGTGCCTTTGATTTTTTTGTACCTAAGTGTAGGACTTTGCACTTATCTCTATCGAAATTCATTTTATTTGTCTCCGCCCACGGTTCCAGCCTATCGAGATCATTTTGAATCCTGACTCCGTCTTCATCAAAATTAGCAATCCCACCCAGCTTCATGTCATCTGCAAATTTGATAAGCATCCCCTCTATGTCTTCCTCCAGGTCATTTATAAAAACATTGAACAACCCCGGGGCCTAGGACCGAGCCCTGTGGCACTCCACTCGAGACTCCACTATTGTTTATTTGGACTGCCAAAGCTCTCCAGTTCTCCTGCAAAGTCTTTCCCAGTGTGCTGCCAGAATTCCTAAGGACTGAACATGGGGCCTTGTAGAAGCTAGGCATGTGTTCTGCCCTCAAGCTATGGATCCACTGTAGCTCCCAATAGGGACCAACCACCTGCAACTAACACACAAAAACAGCAAACCCCAAAAGATTGAGGAACAAATCAAGTCTATCCTGAAAACATATGTAATCCAGAAGAAGAACAGTTAGCTTTTATACCCCACTTTTCTCTATCCTAAGGCGTCTATAAGCAGCTTACAGTCACCTTCCCTTCCTCTCCCTACAACAGTCACCTTGTGAGGTAGGTGGGGCTGAGAGACTTCTGAGAGAACTGTGACTGACCCAAGGTCACCCAGCAGGCTTCAAGTGGAAGAGTGGAGAATCAAACCTGGTTCTCCAGGTCAGAGTCTGCTGCTCCTAATCACTATACCATGCTGGCTCAAATACCTTTTAATAAATAAACAAAATGGCCATAATTAATAGTTTACATAAAAAACTCTAACAGACCAGATTAATAAAAACATTACTTAAGCCCCCAATGGAGACTTCATGAAACACGAAGTGCTTATCACTTTCTACTCTCTTCTGCTTCCTAACCTGCCAGCCACTTTGGTCAAGTGGAATCACAAAAATCATCCAGTCAGTGAAAGGGCCTCTTTTATTAGGAACAGCTGCTCCTTTATCTGTGCCCTCCATGGAAGCTGACAGTGTCTGATATATTTTACAGGTGGCTCTGGTGGTCATAAAAAATTAGTAAGCAAAACAGGAGATGCCTCTTCTGCATTTTTGGAAGATTTTACAGTTATGGGAATGCACTAGCAGCACAGTTCACCTAAATCGTGGCCGAGAGTCATCTTTACAAGGGAGTGTTTTGTGATATTGCCTGTCAGTTCTGATTACCTTTTGATCAACAGCTTTGCCGGAATGGCCCTGCCCAAAGCAGCTGACTTTGACAATGGGAATGCGCTCAAACAGAGTTCGCTGCGCTATATGTTCGCCTTTTCACAGCAGGTGTGATAAATTATGTTAACTTTTATAGACAATTGAAAACAGGGTGACCTCTCAGGTTTCTCATGCTTTGAATTGGAGTCCGGAAGGCATTTAGAGCTTGTGACTCCAGAAAGACGGGGCTCCCGCAAATAAATTGCCGACAAGAGCTGACAGCAAACGTATGAAATGGAAAATAGCCCAAGTGTTTTGAAATGCAAAAATATTCATCATCTTCAAGTTTGCTCCTTAACCCCAACATTTATTCCTTTTCCATAATTGAAGGCTTTAGGTATTTCTAGATCTTTGCTTCCTAATGGTTCTGAGTGAGTTTAAAGGGGGGGAAAGCTAAAAATGTTTATCTACAATAGTAAAGGTAAAGCTAAAGAGCCAGCACTGTCCGAAGACATTTCCGTGGTCAAGGTGCACGGAACGCTGTTACCTTCCCACTGAAGTGGTACCTATTTATCTACTTGCAATTTCTTGCTTTCGAACTGCTAAGTTGGCAGGAGCTGGAACTAGAGACGGGAGCTCACTCCATCATGTGGCACACTCGGGTCTCGAACTTTTCTAATATACAATCCAGGTATATACAATATACAATCCAGGTATATACAATATACAATCCAGGTATATTCTCACATGAAGTTCTGGAACTTGATTATTAATGGTCTTCATTTGTGAATGAGCCATCCCAGAAACAGAGCATTCACATCATTCAACGTACAATTAAACTCAGGGCGGTGTTCTATAAAATACATATAAAATCATAAATAATCTAAAGTACAATTCTAAAATATCCAAAACACATATGGTGCCACAATACAATTTGAGTCCCCCAGTTTCCTTTACTTTAACAATTAACAGTGGGGGGGGGAGATGGTAGAATCAGTTAGTGCACAAGCTTCTGTTCATGACTAATTAGCCCACTAGACCATGAATGTTAAAACCAGTTCAGGTCAAAAAGCTGTAGCTGATAAAAATCACTGCTGTCCTCAGCCATATGATCGGCAGAACATCTCTGCCTTGCGGGCCCTGCAGAATTGTAACAGGTCCTGCAGGGCCCTGATGTTAGTAGGCAGAGGGTTCTGACAAGCCGGAGCCAAGGCCAAAAAGGCCCAGGCTCTGATTGAGGACAGCTGGACGTTCTTTGGGCCAGAGACTTCCAACAGAGAGTCAGTTTGGTGTAGTGGTTAAGAGCAGCAGACTCTGGGGGAACTGGGTTTGGTTCCCCACTCCTCCACATGCAGCTGCTGGTGTGACCTTGGGTCAGTCACAAGTTCTCTCAGAGCTGTTCTCTCAAGGGCAGTTCTGGAAAGAGCTTTCTCAGCCCCACCTACCTCACAGGGTGTCTGTTGTGGGGAGAGGAAAGGCAAGGAGATTGTAAACCGCTCTGAGGCTCCTTCGGGTAGTGAAGGGCAGGGTATAAATCCAATCTCTTCTTCTTCTTCTTCTTCTAGATGTTGATCACTTGAGCATACCACTCTAGGGAGCATACCACTGGAGCATACCACTCACACACACACAAAACCTTTATTGGCATGAAAGCACAAAACATCGTGGAAATATGGGAAAATACTAAGATGCATCAGTCACTTACACTTGCTATTCAAGCCTCGTCTTCTGATTGCATAATATAAAAATTTTGCAACAGCCTCCATTATTTCACAATTAGAATTCAACAGAAGAAAGTGAGCAACTGAGTCATCAGAGTGCCAGCTCTTACCCTCTAGAAATGGAGTAATAAAATGAGATCGGATATCCCTATAGAGGGGGCAATGAAGTGTGGTGTGATTCTATATCTTTTAGAGAGCAAGGACAAAGTCTGTCTACATATGGTATCTGGCAGTACCTCCCTAAAAGCACCTCTGATGACAGAACATTAAAGCATGCAAGCATGTAGAGCATACCACTCTAGGAAGCATACCAGGAGAGATGGTCCCATAGATACGCTGGTCCCTAGCTGTTCAGGGCCTTAAAGGTCAAGACCAAAACTTTGAACCTGACCCAGTACTCAACTTGAAGCCATTTCAGCTGGCAGAGTGCAGGCTCTATGTGTGCTGTTACCAGTGTCCCAGTAAGGACCCGGGTCAGTGCATTCTGGACAAGCTGTAACTTCTGGGTCAGCCTCAAGGGCAGCCAAGCATAGAGCGAATTACAGTAATCAAGTCTAGATGTGACCGTTGCGTGGATTACTGTGGATAGGTCGGGGCGAGACAGGTAAGGGGCTAGCTGCCTAACCTGGCATAGTTGGAAAATTCCAGCCTGGTGACATTTGTGACCTGGATCTCCATTGACAGGGAAGCTCCAAGACCACACCCAGAGTCTTGACCATCTGCGGCGATGTTAAGAGTGCATCCTCAAGAGGTGGGAACTGATGCCCCAGCCCTGAGTCACCCACCCACCCAGCCAGAGAACCTCCATCTTTGATGGATTTAGTCTCAGCCAACTCTGTTTCAACCACCCCATCACAGTTTCTGAACTCTTGGCCAAATTGCCTGGGGTGGCGTCCGACGTCCATCAACAGATATTTATTTATTTATTTATTATTTCAATTTATACCCCGCCCTTCCCGTGAGCAGGCTCAGTGATGGCAGCCCAGCCTGAAACTCCAAGCCAGCTGGGCAAGAGGGCGCATGTATTCACACATTCAGCTATACATCATCCAACATTATTGCAACAGTAATCAAGCGTTGTGAGTTTTTAACTGACCCCCATTTACCAAGTACTGGCCATCAGTTACGAGAAATTATTACATTCTGCTGAAGACACTACAAACTAGTTGTGAAGTTCTTCTGTGACTGTTCTAGAAATTTGGGGGCTCCCCTTGGTAATTGCTGGTTTGTAGCAGGTACTCATTTGCATATTAAGCAACACACCCCTAATGTAGCCAATCCTCCAAGAGCTTACAGTAGCTCCTGTAAGAAGAGCTCTGTAAGCTCTTCGAGGATTGGCTACATTAGGGGGTGTGGCCTAATAGGCAAAGGAGTTCCTGCTACAAAAAGAGCCCTGCAAGAGTTTGACTGGATACTTACACAGCTGTGCCAAAAGTGAGGCGATATCACTGGGACCAGTGTATAGATGTCCTGGCATTGCATAGAGCATCTTTAACAGCTCCTTCTCAGGAAGGAAAGAAGTAGCAGGTGTGAGTCAAGCCATACCAAGACAAAAAGAGCTGGCTTAGGAAGTACTGATTAGAATTGCCAGGCATCCCACTATGGTGGGAGGTGTCCCACTACAGTGGGAGGCTGCCAACCAATCACCTTAAAAAACTTACCAGCATCCTCTATGTTGGGATGTCACTCCCAGGTATCTCTAGGAATTGCCAGAAACTCTGTGGTTTTACCATAGAGTTTCAAGCAGTTCCTAGATCTACCCAGTGTAACTTGGGCAAATTGATTGAGAGGGCGGTGGCAATACAGCTACAGAGCTTTCTGGATGACGCTTCTGTCCTGGATCCACTTCAGTCCGGCTTCCGCCCTGGTCATGGGATGGAGACGGTGCTGGTCGCCCTGACTGACGACCTCCGGAGGCATCTGGATCGAGGTGGTGTGGTGGCACTGGTGTTGTTAGATCTGTCGGCCGCGTTTGACACGGTCGACCACCAGTTGTTGACCCACCGCCTCGCCGACACGGGGATACAGGGGCTTGCCCTTCAATGGCTTGCCTCTTTTCTCCAGGATCGGGGACAGAGAGTGGTAATAGGGGAACAGCAGTCCCAGAGGCACCCGCTTGAGTGTGGGGTGCCGCAGGGGGCAGTGCTTTCCCCGATGCTTTTTAACATCTATATGCGCCCTCTTGCCCAGATTGCCAGGAGGTATGGGCTGGGTTGTCATCAGTATGCAGATGACACCCAGCTCTATCTGATGTTGGGCGGCCGGGCGGCCTCTGACCCGGACGATCTTCACCAGGGTTTACAGGCCGTGGCTGAGTGGCTCAGGCTGAGTCGGTTGAAATTAATCCAGTGAAGACGGAGGTCCTGGACCTGAGTCGAAACGGTTTGGGGTTGGGGCTCCCTCTCCCGGCCTTCGGCGGGGTGCCTTTGGTGCCTGCGTCGGAGATGAGGAGTTTGGGAGTGCTCCTGGACTCCTCCTTAACGATGGAAGCCCAGGTAGCAGCCACTGCCAGATCTGCTTTTTACCATCTGAGGCGGGCTCGGCAGTTGGCCCCCTTCCTTGACCGCGAAGACCTGGCTACAGTGATCCATGCGACGGTCACCTCAAGGCTAGATCACTGCAACGCTCTCTACATGGGGCTGCCTTTATCGCTGATTCGGAAGCTGCAGCTAGTGCAGAATGCAGCAGCTAGGCTGCTGATGGACCTCCCCAGGTGGGAGCACATCAAGCCTGGGTTGAAGGCGCTGCACTGGCTGCCTATAGCGTACCGAGTCCGCTTCAAAGTGCTGGTGCTTACCTTTAAAGCCCTATATGGCCTGGGTCCGACCTACCTGAGGGACCGCCCTTCCCCATACATACCCCCAAGAGCACTTCGGTCGGGGACCCGGAACCAGTTAGTGGTCCCGGGCCCCCGAGAGGTAAAATACGCTGCAACACGGACTAGATCCTTCTCAGTGGCGGCCCCTACCTGGTGGAATGAGCTCCCGGAGGAGATCAGGGCCCTGCGGGACCTTATGCAGTTCCGCAGGGCCTGCAAGACGGAGCTCTTCCACCAGGCTTTCATGTAGGGGCCGCCGCTGCCGCTGCCACCATTACCATCAACGGTGGTAAGAACATCGAAGCTGGGAGTGTCCTTGAACGTAGTGCTACTAGAATGCTGCAATGAGTATAGCGGACGGGTTCGGACCACTTCTTGGACAATGATGCCATCATTTTTAACAACTTAAGACCACCTGATAAAAGGAAGCACTTTATTGTTTATTGTTGATTGTAATGATATTGGATTTTATTGGATTTTATGTGATTTTATTTTCGGGCTATGCCCCTTGTAAGCCGCCCTGAGCCCGCTCGCGGGGAGGGCGGGGTAAAAATACTTAAAAATAAATAAAATAAATAAATAAACTTCCAGGTTGCACTCAGAAGTGACATAGTGGAATTGGCAACATCAGCAAAATCACACACACATCACTGTCCCTGACCCTCTACCCCCACCCCCGCTGCTGGCAACTCTGGAAGAGGGCTATGGGGGAATCATCAGTCCCATGCAAGAGGAAATCAGAAAGGATCCCCACTCAAGCAAGGCTGGAGTGAGGGAACTGGCAGACAGACCATAGCAGCAGAGACTGTGGGGGCCCTAGCAGGAATTGTGGGCCAGTGATGAGGTGTCTGAGTCTCCCATTCCCCAAGTTCATACAGGGGGTCAGGTGCCCAACTGGTTAAGACCAAGAATTGGGTTTGTTCCTTCTGAGGACTCAGAAAAAAGAGTTTTTTTGTATTTTTGTTAGTTAAGTAAACTGGCAAATACAGAATTGATTGGTTGCATTAAGCTGGTCATGAGTTCAATATATTCACCTAGTTCTACTCAATGAATCTGAAAACTTATTGTAAAATATGCCTTGTGTATGAAGTCTGAATACATGCCAAAACCCCAGACTCTAGGCATGTGCACTGAACATTTATTCAGTTATTTTCCACTTAGGTTTTAAATGTTCTTTATTTTTATTCTCCTCTTGGTTTATTTTTATTATAACTGTTTGAATTCTTCTTTCCTTCCAAGGAACTCATGGCAGTGGGTGTAGTTCTCCCCTCCTTCATTTTATCCTTACAATGACCCTGTGAGGTAGGTCAGGCTGAGCGTGTGCGACCAGAGCAAGGTCACCCAGCAACTTTCCATGGCACAGTAGGGAGGATTTGAACCTGGTCTTCTCCCAGATCCTAGTCTGATGCTTTAACTATTGGCTATTATTGTCAGTTCCCATTTTTATTTGTTTCAGTGGGCAACACATTTTTGCCTGCAGCCTTTTCTCCTCAGTACTTTGATCTTGATCTCATTGAAACTGTGAGGTCTTTGTATGTACCACAACAGAAAGCCTGTCCTGGGGGCCAGGGGCAGTCACAAAATGTTCAGAGGTTGCAAGCCATGCATCTTCCTATGATGGTGGCAACTTAAGAACGTAAGAAGAGTCCTGCTCGACCAGACCAATGCTCCAGCATCCTGTCTCACACAGTGGCCAGCCAGTTCCTCTGGAGGGCGAACAACAGGGGATAGAGGCCAAGGTGCTGGGATTCAGAGGATTAGTACCTCTGAATGTGGGGGTATTAATTAGAGGTACCTCTGAATGTGGAGGTACTAAAAATCTCCCCCAGTCCCCAGGGCTAGTAGGCACTGATGGACTTATCCTCCATGAATCTATCTAATCTCATTTTAAAGCTGTTTATTCCTGTGGCCATCATGATATCCTCTGGCAGTGAATTCCACATTTTAATCACTTTCTGTGTAAAGTAGTATTTCCTTTTGTCCACCCTGAACCTACTGCCTGCCAGTTTCATTGGATGCCCTCAAGTTCTAGTATTTTGGGAAAGGGAGAAACATTTCTCATTGCCAACTCTTTTCATCCCATGCATAATTTTATAAACCTCTGTCATGTTCCCCTGTAGTCGTCTCTTTTCTAAACTGAAAAGTCCCAGACTCTTCAGCCTTTCCTCATAGGGAAGGTGCTTCAACCTCCTCCTCATCTTGGTTGCCCTCCTCTGCACTTTCTCCATCTCTGCAATGTCCTTTTTGAGATATGGAGACCAGAATTGTACACAGTATTCCAAATGAGGCCGCACCATAGATTACATTACATTACAATATCAGATGCTTTATTCTCAATCCCTTTCCTAATAATCCCTAACATAGTGTTTGCCCTTTTCACTGCTGCAGTACACTGGGTTGACACTTTCATTGAGTTATCCATTACTGTCTCCAAGATCTTTTTCACTCTCAGTCTCAGCAAGTTCAGACCTCATTAGCCTATACTTAAAGTTGGGGGGGGGGGTTTGTCACAATGTGCATCACTTTACAATTACCAACAGTGATCTTCATTTGTCACATTATCATCCACTCACCCAGTTTGTGGAGGTCCTCTAGCTTCTGAATGGGTATTCCTTGTAGACACAAAAATGATGGCTCCAGGGTTCTTCTGAAGCATTTCCAGTTCTACTGAAGCAGAGAAAAGCCAGGACTGGCTATTTGCTTTGAGGAAGATAGATGTGGGGGAAGCACAAGAGTGCCACGAAACACATTATTGGGCAGCAAGGTACCCAGTAGTATCACACTGGGGATAACTTCACTATATGATCCTCTTCAGCTTTGGGCCAAAGTGCATGAATTGGGGTCGGGGGAGTGCATCAGGGGCTCACTTTCCCCAAAGCCACACAGTAGCTTCAATGTAGCTCCACAGTCAGCCCCAAAATTATACAAAAAAATCCCTACTGGGGTCTTTTTTGGTTTGGGAAAATGATATGGCAGGGATGCAGGAGGTCTTCTCCCACCCCCCCCAAAACCACC
>NW_015164205.1:767343-797300 GCF_001447785.1 Gekko japonicus
CAGGAGTTCTTCTCCCACCCCACCCAACACCACAGTTCTAATTCTGAGATGAACTGGGCTCGTAGTGTTTTTTTTTTAACAACTTTCCCTGAAGCTGCTGTGTGCTTGTAGGGAAGAGCAAGTTGTGGACTCGACTCACCAGAAAAAATAATATATAGTTTGGCCCTTTGAAGGTCATCATACATGAACATCAGCCCCTTTAGCCTTTCTCTTTTCACAGTACCTTTCAGTTTTTCAAGTTTACACAAGTATATACAGCAGTTTCTTACTACTCATCGCTTTATTACCTCAGTATGTACTGAGAAGTCGCTAAATGAGTGAATGGTTGCTATTTTAAAGCACGGTATTTGACATTGCTTGATTTGTGGGACTCATTGATACAGGCAGGCCATCACATACATAAGCAGTAAGAAGTTGTTTTACATAGCAGCAAAAATATGCCCCCCCAAAAGAAATCCAAATGGACAGTGATAACCACACTTCCTTATTAGACAAAACTAGGGTGAAATGCTCGGTGTGTGCAAGTTTTCATGACATCTTATTTGATGGAGCCTTGTAATTCCTTAATTTGTCTTTGATTTAATATTTGTTGAAGAGCTTTAAGGTGTTAAATGAACAGGCTTGTTATCTGGATTGCATTTATAGCCTTTCTTAAACAGAGGCATCGTATGAGCCATTCAGCAGTCATTAAGGATCATCCAAGAGCTAACTGATTTAGCAAAAATCACCAGCTATTTGTTCCTCTGATCTTCCAGATCTGAGTTAATTAAGATGCAGTCAGTTTTGCTTTTCAACCCTCATTTTCATTCCCATCCTTATCAACACGGTCTTACTGTATATAATTCTTCCTCTTCTTTTGGTCTTCCTTAAGTTAGATTAACAACACCCAGATGCTTCTCTTTGCCATCATCATGGCAGTTATATCTTATTTAGGCCCCGGTCACATGGGCCAGATAACGCGGGAGGGGGAGGTGTGGCTTTTTGCACGGCAGTTTAACGCGCCAGAACGCGATCAGATGCCGTGGTGGCAAAGTGGGGTTTTGTTTGTCGGCACGTGTTTTTGGTGCGCGTCAACATGGCAGGAGGAGCACGCTTGAAAGATCACATGTAGGTATTCTGTTGATGGCCCATAGCAAACCATTTGCTATTAGGCTTTCCTGGGTATTTTTTAACTCCGGATCTTCGGGCGGATGCTACAGGTCAGCGATGGGTGTGCTACGCTTGCCAGATGTGTCCTTGTGATCGTGCCCGTATACTCCGCCCGACATTCGTGCCTCTCCCGCCACAAATTCCACGTGTGAACAGGGCCTTAGTTAGATATTATACTCCACTTTTCTGCCAGAAAGTTCTCCCTTCCTCAGTTTATCATCACAACAACAACCCTATAAAATATTTAATGTTTTAGCTTCTGTATTGCAACCCAAGGTATGTAACACCTGTAATGGCACCTGTCTGTAATGCTCTGAAATGATCTGTATTATGCTGCCTTCTTGACTTCCTTAGTGTTCCCTAATGACTTGCACTGCCACCAATGGCTCGCACTCAAAGAACAGGATAGCTTAGTTATATCTGATAGAATGAAAGAACAGTCAGTGCACAAAGGTCATTGTGAGGTAAAAAGGGATCCTTTAAAGAAAATGACTGTCCTTACTTAAACAAGAATAGAGTTCATTTAGAAGTACGAAAGCTAATGATTTCAGCATGGTTCAAAAGTGTAATGGTTTCCTTCACTTGGAGTCTCAGAGTGGCTTACAAACTCCTTTCCCTTCCCCTCCCCACAACAGACAACCCTGTGAGGTAGGTGGGGCTGAGAGAGCTCTGACAGAACCTGCTCTTTCAAGAACGGCTCTGACAGAACTATGGCTTGCCCAAGGTCATTCAGTAGCTGCAAGTGGAGGAGTGTGGAATCAAATCTGGGATGACGCTGGGCAAGCCATAGTTCTGTCAGCGCTGTTCTCTCAAGGGCAGTTCTTGAAAGAGCTCTCTCAGCCCCATCTACCTCACAGGGTGTCTGTTGTGGGGAGGAGAAGTCTGTAAGCTGCTCTGAGACTACAGTGATGTCAGGGGGTGTGGCATATGCAAATAAGTTATGCTAATGAGCTCCTGCACCTCTTTTTCTACAAAATGACCCCTGACTATTAGACCGGTTTCACACAAGAGCTGCGCTGCGGTCACGCCTCCCTTTGTCCCACTTTTATCAGTCAATTTGCCACTTGAAGCCACGCGGCCGCGTTTTGACCCGTGGCTTCACCCAGTTTTCCCCGCGGTTTTGTGATCCTGTTTTTTGAGGATCACAAAACCACGGGGAAAATTGGGCAAAGCCATGGGTAAAAATGCGGCCATGCAGCTTCGAGTGGGAAATTGACCGATAAAAGCGGGGCAAAGGGAGGCACGACTGCAGCGCAGCTCTTGTGTGAAATCGGTCTTAGAGTTACCTTGCTCCCTGATATTTTGTGATTGGGTTTGTCTTGTGCAGCAGCCATTTTGTGATTGTGCCCATTGTCCTGCGTCAGAATACCGAAGGTGCCCATAGGCTAAAAAAAATGCCCAGTCCACTGCTCTAATATATCCAGACTGAAAAAAGTCACTTAGAAAGTAGCCTTTGAAAGATATAAACTCCAGACTCCACAGCATGATGTCTTGGTTTTAACTTTTAAGTCTTTTTTTAGAAAAGTTTTGCAACATATTCTTGCTTGACTGACCTCGATGGGCGAACAATTACTTCAAATGGTGTAAAACTACTTGTGGGGAGAAAAAAAGAAGTGTTTGTTCCTGACAACATCTCTTTAGACAAAACGTTAACTGAAAGTGTCACGTCTGGACTGCCAACATACTGCCAAGTGTCAGACTAAGTTAAAAGTGCACTGCGAATAAACTCTGGTCAGAGTCTGAAGGCCAGTTCCGGGCCTTGGGAGGACAATCGAAAGTAAACAAAAGATGTCAAAAGGTGTCTGTGCCCTGAGCTCTGTTCATCTGGTTCACAAGGCTGTTCATCCTCAGCTGGTATAGAGCAGTTTCATTCTTGGCTGGGTCTCTTGGAAACCGTTGTGAGCAGTGGAGGTTAAAAGAGTCTTCAGGGGGTTTCTACACTGGTAGGGGAAGAGCAGTTCTGGATGAAAGCCACAAATAAATTAGAGGATTCCAGAGGCTGTTCTTCAAGTTTTATGAGGAGATATGTACCCACTAGCAAACTGCAAAATTAGAGTTGCCAACCTCCAGGTGGGGGCTGGAGATCTCCTAACGTTACAACAGATCCCCAGATTACATGGTGGTGGTGGTGGTGGTGGTGGCGGCGGCGGCAGCAGTGGCAGAAAGTGCCGTCAAGTCACAGCTGACTTCTGGTGACCCCATGGAGTTGTCAAGGCAAGAGATGTTCACAGGTAGTTTGCCATTGTCTCCCTCTGTGTCACAAGCCTGGCATTCCTTGGTGGTCTCCCATCCAAACACTGGCCAGGGCTGACCTTGTTTGGCTTCCAAGATCTGACAAGATCAGGCCAGCTTGGGGTATCCAGACCAGGGCTAGACTATAGAAACCACTTATTTATTTATTCAAAACTTTTTAATTCCACCTCTTCTGGAGAAAATGGCTGCATTGGGAGATGGACTGCATGGACCCTATCAAGGTCCCTCTCCTTCCTCCATCCCACTCTCTCAGGCTCCACCGTAAAATCTCCAGGTATTTCTGAACCCGGAGTTAGCAACCCGATGCAAAACCATCTTCGGTCCTGAATTAGGCCAGAAATTCATGTATGCAGATGGATCAGAACTGAACAGAGATATGTGTTGGCAGAGTTTAAACATGCAGAGGGACAGAGCAACAACTGTTTAAAGAAAATAACTTGGTTTATTAAAGAAGAAATAAATTCTGATGGAATAGAGGAGAGGGAGAGAGGTTTAACTAACTGTCTAACTGCTGTGAGAGACAGGAATGAAGGGGGAGGGCTCAGTTGGAGCAGGAAGTCCCCAAAGAGCCAATCAGGAGATGGGAAGGACATAATTTGAAATTGTGGGAAGTCTCTACTCTTGCTATGCTAACTAGAAGTCCTTCAGTTGTCCCCTATAGGCTTCTTCAAGCAGGTGCACTATTGACCTTGTATATTCCAGCAATATGAACTCCAGTCTCCTTAGGTTAGATAAATGGCACTTTGCACCCCCTCCCCCACTTCTAAGCATCACTTTACAATACAAATGTCTTTCCTTGGAGGGAGGAACTTTGTTTCAGGAGTTTGGTGTAGTGGTTAAGTGCACGGACTCTAATCTGGGAGAACCGGATTTGATTCCCCACTCCTCCACTTGCAGCTGCTGGATGACCTCGGGCAAGTCATAGTTCTGTCACAGTTGTTCCTGAAAGAGCAGTTCTCGAAAGAGCTCTCTCAGCCCTACCTACCTCACAGGGTGTCTGTTGCGGGGAGTGGAAGGGAAAGGAGTTTGTAAACCACTCTGAGACTCTGATAGAAGGGCAGGGTATAAATCCAATCTCATCATCTTCTTCTTCAGTTGAAGCCCCACCCTGCCCCAAGGAATTACTTCACATTTGGGAGCTGTGTTCTCAGCTCATATGCTAGGCAACTCTCTCTATAAATTTAGACAGGCAAGAAGGCAAAAAAATAAAAATAAATGCTTGATTTTATTCATGACAACCAGATGGTTTTAAATGAATCCTCATGGTTTTTAGATGGGGTCACCCAAATTTACCATCACCTATTACAGTCAGGTCCACAGGTTTCACACACACATGAAAAAAGTGCTTTGCAATTTAAGAGTCTGCAGAAAAAGCATAAATCAAGGTCTCTACTCCAAGGATCTTGCTATCCACATTTAGGAAGTGGGAGAGAGAGCAGAGAAAGTCATGGAAGAGGTAGAAAGCTGACATGGTAATTAAAAAGAATCTTCTTGAACAGGAAGTGGCTGTCAGAAGCACAAAAATGCTGCATCTACTGTAAGAAAGTGCTCCCCTACTAAATCTAGGATGGGGAATACTTTCATCCATCACCAACACCACCACTACCATGACTACCCTGCAAATTCATTCATTTGTACAGGGAAGGGTCAAGCCCCTGGAAATCTCTGACTTGTAGCTTCTGAAGGACAGTGAAACACAGAAAACTAAAATGTAGTCCATCATTTATCATGTGTCCTTGATGTCACTGAATTTGGAGCCCTTGCCTTGCCTACTTTCCAAGGAACATTTGGTCTATGTGTGTGTGTGCATGTATGTGTGATGAATATTTTTTTTTTTGTCTTTCTCTTTTCTTTTTCTTTTGCCCTGGTTATGCAGGCAGGCAAAGTCCCTGAGCATCCACACTAAGTTATTTTCCAGACACCTTTGTGACTTACAGCAAAACCTAAAAGGAGCCATGAAACACAAAAACTGCAGGTTTTCTCCCTTCCTGGCATTCAATCTGCACTTTCCCCCCAGTCCCCTTCTCTCTCGCTCTCGCTCTCAGTTTGTGCCTGCTCCCTCTGTTAATTAAGTGAATGATATGGCTGGTAGGGAAAAAAGCCCTGTTGTGGATCTGCTAACAAGTTTGGGAGGTGTTCGTGATGTTTGCTGGGTCAGTGAAGTATCCCTGGGATTGGCTCACCGTATTTGCCTCCCATCTAATGAGGTGAAGTCAACTGACAAACTCACTGACAATGAAGATCACAACATCCCTAGAGAATTCCTACCAGAAGAGCTGGAAGCTCCCTACCATGAATAACATGTTCCCTACCATAATAAAGTGGCACCCTTAAAATCAACAATGTTTTATTCAAGGTATAAGCTTTCATGTACAAGCACACTTCTTCAGATACAGCGAAACAGAATGTCCTCAGCTATTACATATAGGAATTGAGAGGGGGTTAGTTGCCAGGAGGGACCAGTTAGAGTCAGGACAGAGACAGAAACAAAAAATGGAAATTACCAGTCCATACATATATACAGTAAACCCCCCTTCATATATGGCTGTTCGAGAATCACCGCGGCCGGAGTGAGCTCCCGGCCCTCGTCCCAGCTCCTGCCCACCCAGCGGCTCGAAAGCAAGTAAATAAAAAGCAAGTAGACAAATGGGTACCTACCCTTAGATGGGTAGGGGGCACCCTCCTCCTGCAAGGCGTGTGGTGGAGACATCGGTGGCAGCAAGAACAACGGCGGCAGCAGAGCAATGGCGGAGGAGGTGAGGTGCGATGCAACAACAGCGACGGCGGCAATGAACTCGACAGAGCGATCCCTGGTGGCCAGTGAATGACAGTGGAAGTGGAGACCGGCGGCGCCTGGTGACATGGAATCCGGGCACGGCGGAGCCTGAGGGACACAAGCCGAGGCCTGAAGCAGACACGAACCGTGCTCCGGGAACGGCCCGCCAAAGGAAAAGTCATCAGGACCCTCCCCTGACGCCAGGACGAAGCGTGCCGACTGAAGACCGCCTGGGAAGAACAGAGCCGAGCCAGAAAAAGAAGAACAACAGCTCCACCACCTGGGTGCCGGTAGGCAGCCCCCTTCCCTGTACCATGTGGCCCTAGTAAGGGGAAAAGTGTTCCTAGAACCCTCTATGTAAACCGCCCAGAGACCCTTCGAGGTTTATACCTTGAATAAAACTTTGTTGGTCTTAAAAGTGCCACTGGACTCAAACTTTGTTCTGTTGCTTCAGACCAACATGGCTACCCACCAGAATGGTCCCTACCATGAATAACATTTACACCTGCTCCTTGGAGATGTGGCCTTTGTGTAGGCTGCAAGGTGTACGCCTCAAAGAGCAGACAGCCTTGAGATGCTGGCATGGCAGGCCTTCCACAGAGAAAGAGCAGGATTGCACCATATCTGTTCATTCTGCTTTGGTTTTCCCTTCCCTCTCCTTTTGGGACATGCTCTGAAGAACCAATGTGGCATCAATATACTGCTTCCAAATATTAATACATGTTAACTTCTTGCAATCATTACAAAGGGCCTGTAAAACTGATAATTATTAGGATCTCCATATTACAGAGACTGAGACTGGTGGGTGCTTGCCTTAAGCAACCTTGTAAGATCTGAGGAGGACTAAGACCTCAGGTCAAGGACTTTCTCCCAGGTTCTTAGTTAAAGGACATATATAATGGAATCCTTTGTTATCTGGAAATTGCTTGCTTCTTTTAATCGGGTGAAAGATTGAGCCGGGTGGGCCGATTGATTTGAAAGCTCTTAATTGTACTCCAGATATTTACCCAAAAAATGTTTTGAAGTACAAAATGCAAAGCGGATCACATTGTCTTCTTCTTGCTGTAAACATGTGAGGCATTTTTTAAAACCCTCTTTACAATGACAGGATACATGGCAGATTAATGATTGTTATTTGAATCTACATTTCAGTTCATTTCGCTTTAGGACATAAGTTAATAGGATATTGATGGTATTCAAACTGAAATACGTGCTTTGTAAACAGAGGCTGAGTAAATGTTGATAGGCCATTTTGCCACCTGGTCTCTGAGATTCAAATAAAGTTTCAAGGCAGAGATGGGATGCATCATTAAATCGGGGTCACCCGATTTTCCCCCTCACATCCATTACACCCTGACCTGTAACTGTAAATGCTCTAGAATTTGTAAAATTCTGCCTGACTCTTCAGTCATTCCTTGACAATGATGGTGACTACTACCACTACAGTTCCCTGCTACAACAACAACGACTGCTAATTGTTGTGGTTGTTATCTCCTCCTCCTACTGCTACTACTACCAATTATTACCACGACCTACTGCTACTATTCCAACATTTGTATTACTTCATCCTGCGGTTGTGGCTATTACTGCTACTACTTCAAATTATTACCATTATACTTCCAATATTTATGTGTTGTCATCTAATTATATTCCTATTTTGTAAAGGGACACTTGGCAAATAGACAATGACTTCCTCAGAAACTCAGGTCTTCTGGGTCTGATCAAGCCTGTTGTACATTCTACTGAATTATCTTTGTTTCCCCAGGAACATTTATTGGATATTGTAACTCTGTGTGCAGGAGGATCTGGGAGGGGAAGGGTTAAGAGAATTCTCTCACTCAGGTGAAGTTGGCCCCACCCTCTCATTGGTTAGATGTGAAACCTCTATGGCGGTTGCTTGCTTTCTGATCCATCCTATATAGGATCTCTTTCTCTCTCTCTCACGATGTTAAATGTATCTACAAGAACATGTCATCTAAGATGTGGTTCTATTTTTGTAAGTAAAATTCCTTTCTCTTGTTACCAGTGAAGTCAGGTCATCTTTGTAATTTGTTTGAACAGCATTTTTTCCTTAACGGGGAAATGTGCAGGATCAGGGATACTCTGGCCCCGGTCACACGGGCCGGATATCGCAGGGGGGAGGCGTGGCTAATTGCCCCGGCGCAGTTTGATTTGCAATTACGTGATCAGATGCACCGGTGGCACACCACCGGTCCTTCCCTTGGCGCCGGCGGGTAAACGAGGGACCGGAGGGGAATGCCGCACACCAGCACGATCACACCACGGGCGTCTGGAGGCAGCCCATGGCAAACGTTTACTAGTACCATGGAGGTACTAGTTTTTTAACTCGCATTGTCGGCGGTAAGCCACGGGTGCGCTCCACTTCCCAGATGTTGGGGTGTGATCGCGCCTGGATAATCTGCCCACCATCAGTGCCTCTCCCGCGGCAACTTTGCCGTATGACCGGGGCATCTGTAAAGCTTCTGTGCTTCCAAGGCAATTAATATTTTTTACATTTAACCCAAAAATATTGCCAACAACAAGGTATCCATGATAGATGAGTACTCGGTGAGTGTAAAAATACAGTGGAACATAATATTTCGGCCCTTTCCTAAACTCAGATCTGTCAACTCAGCAACAGAACCAGGTAGACACTGTTACCTCTCTGTCTAAGGGCAAAGGTGCTTCTCCAGGCCATGTTCTTCAGACCACTGGATCTGCGATCTGAAGCAGGAGCCAGAGCTGCAGTCTTAGCTGAAGCCAGGGTAGGGTTGCCAGGTCTGGGTTGGAAAATACCTGGAGACTTTGGGGGTGGATCCAGGAGAGGGCGGGGTTTGGGGAGGGGCCTCAGCATGGTACAATGCCATAGAGTCCACTCTTCAAAGCAGCCATTTTCTCCAGGGGAGCTGATCTCTGTCAGCTGGGGATCAGTTGTAAAAGCGGGAGATCCCCAGGCCCCACCTGGAGGCTGGCAATCCTAAGCAGGGCAAGAACTAGTATCCAAAGCACAGCAGGGTTGAGAAGTTGATTTGTTGCCAAGACTAGGCCAGAAGACCCAGTTCCTCATCTCAGGTCTTTGTAGTAGATATTTCATTCGGCCTCCCGATGGTTATGTTATGAAAGGATAAAACATGCTGCTCGTAGAATAACATAAGCTCAGCTCTGGGATGGGGACAATTAGATCCTGAAGGTAAATTCCAGGGACAGGTATATGATGATACATGGAGCTAAGAATGGGATAGAATTCTGGGCTCATCTCACCATTTGGCCCAGCTGTCAGAGAAGTTGTGATGAATCATTTCTGATTTCCCTCCATGGCACCTTAACCGCTGTTATCTAGACTTTTGGTCAAGGCTTGGAGAGAAGCTTTGAGCCTGCAGCCCGAATTGATGAATAAGTTTTTAAAAGAAACTCCCAGGCTACAGGAAAATCTGTTAAAACTATTAGCCTGGATTGGATTGGGGTCTCAAGGCTGTGATACCGCGGACAGGCCCTTTCAGGCTGTAGCAGGATGTTCGGTCTTAGACCCATTCCCAAGTACGGCAATGTAGGATTACCTAGCAGTGTCCCTGTTGATTCTTTCCAAAGTACTCTGCCTCACTTCTACTCATCTTGTGATGGTTCCCAATTATCTGTGTTTTCTAGGTTTCTTAGGTTTACTTATTAAAGATTTATTTCACTCACAATCTTTGGGTGTTACTGAAAACTACTTTGGGAGAAATCTCACTCATGACACCTAGACTTCTGGGGTTTCTCCATTTTTCTCTTCCACGCAGAGAGACTGTCTTGTGTTCAAAAAGGAGCTGGGTCCAAAGAATCTGATCTGAGGTCACAACCCAATACCAGAATAACAACCTCAGGAAAAAGGCAGATGGGGAAGGGAAAGTTTTGGCCAATCCCCCTTGATTCTTGGCAGACCTTGGCACAGGATGGCTGACACCCCAATTCCCTTAAATGGCTTTGATGTTTGAGAAAAACAGCTCCAGATAGCTCACCAGACTATGGTAGTTCTCAAGGTAGCTCAGCCCAAACCATAAGGATTCTCCTTCCAGCTGTTTTAGTCGCTGTTACTGTGACTCAGCTATGCATCATATAAGTAAGATTTGGCTCTAAACTAGAACCCTAACCACTCCACTACAACCTGAGCAGCAAGAGAGACAAAAAGCCATCTGAATCCACCCCATTCAATTCAGTGTTGGAGGTATCTCAGTGAAAGAAATTTAGATGCACGCATGTGTCCGATTCCCCATTCATTCAAAGTAAATCCACGTTTGATGAACAAAATAGAATTTATTAGAAGAGATGGTTATATCAGGAACACAATCATTGTTAGTAATGACTACGACAGTCCAAGGGAAACATAATAAAGGAACTTGAACCGAGACAGGCCCAATGAGCCCATTTCCCGCTGGCAGGAGTGTGATAAGTCTTAGCGCCCTTTCCTTGGGAACACAACGGTTCATACTACATAAACACAAATTCAGTTCTCAGGCCTCAGAATACATAATAAGGAGAGCAAGCCATAACTCCTTCCCACCACCAGCTGGTTAACCTTGAGCAGTTCCGCGGTGTGCTAGCAACAGAAAGTAAATATCTACACAAGAGGCAACAAGAGGGGGGATGAACCGAATACAGTATACCATGCAGAAGAAAACATACAACACAATGGCAGCTTGCTGACAGCATGAAGCAATTCTTGACAGTGAAGTCCACAACGCTGCCCCTTTTTGTCTGCAGAGCTACATTTGTTCATCAGAGGCCAAATATGCAAATATGTACGTTCGGATTGTAGAAATCCAAATAGGTTATATTTGCCTTGTTTTTTGTTTTTTTTCAAGCCAGCCTTAACTCCAAGAAGTTCTGTGAAATTTCATGTAGGCTGCCATGAAAAATAGCCCCCAATACAGAAGGTTGTCATTGACAAAAGTTTCCTCTTCCGCTTCAAAGCTTGTTAGTTATGGCTCAGCTTTAACATCCTTCCTTGTATTCTAGCTGTCGGCGCCCGTCGTTTGAGCTTCTGCTGTTCGGTATATCACGTCACGATAATCTGATAAGCATGGCAAGAAGAGGACGTTTTCACTTTCAGATGGTTTCATTCTTGAATGTGTTTGAATATGTCTGCACTTCATCTCAGGCCCACAAAAGCGAGGGAGCGTTGTGGGCTGCTCGACACACTTGAAGCCACATGTCACAGCTGGGGTTTGACAGTTGTGGGAGAAGATTCAGTAGCATGTGCTCTCCACATGCCCTCTGTAATTGTAGCAGGGCAGGTGAGCACTAGTGGGGGGGGGCACTATGTTGTCCTTTTTTTCCTAGCCAAAAAGACAGAAGGACTGAGCTGTGAAGCCTTGCCAATACATCACACTGCCCTTTTAAAAGCATGCTTAATTCAAACAAACCGTGATGGCTTCTTGCTGATAACAGTTTTCCTTGATACTGCACAACAATACAATTACGAGAGCCATGAAAAATGCCATGAGCGTACACAACAGCTTATACTGACAGTGAATTTGGCTGCCAATGCTGGAACAGCTAGTTTTAGCTCCTTCTTTTTTCCAGTAGGCATCTGTTAAATTTTCAGTAGAGCCAAAGACCCCTGCCACTATAAAATGAAAGATATATGGATCCTGTTGGGCTTCACTATCAGAAAAAAAATTCCCCTGGGTTCAAATTTAATTGAAACTCAGGGCAATTTGAGGGAGTAGAAGAAGAAATTAGGAAGGTTCAGAGGAATTCAGAAAAAAATCGATGTGTCTTTTTGTTTGGGCAAGAATTGATAAGGCAAATAACAGCTGGACTGTCTCGCAAAACACAAGAGAAGGCCACTTGAAAGAGATGGTGAGTCCTGCAGTGAAAGTAAAACATGCCAGGGTGAAGTGCTGAAAAGGAAGCCCACACTGGTCCTTTCTGGACTTGACCTTAAATCCTGGTTCATCCCTGTCCCCAAACTTACATTCTATACTAAATGCGAGTTCACCCCTGTAATTATCTCAGGGTATTTTTACATTCTACACTACACTCGAGTTCACCCGTGTAATTATCTCAGGGTATTTTTTGTTTCCACATTACATTGAGGTTACCCGGTTTCACCCTACACTTGTCCCAGGCTAAATGGATGCTGTTATAACCAGGGATAAATGCAAGGTATTGTGTCCCGAGTTGAACTCTGATAAAACCAGCGATGAGATCCAAGTGCAGAAAGGACCACTGTTATTTTTGTCACTTGTTTGTCCCTACTGCTTCAGGGGTTCCCCCCCCAAAAAAATGTGTTTTGCTTTCTCTAGTAGTCCCAGAGGGAGCAAAACACATGTGAAAAGGGGGGGGACCCAAAGCAATAGGGAAAAACGACTCTATCAACTGCATCTGGCTCATCAACGGTCCCCTTTGCTAGACCCAACTGATCTGACCATTCTGATCCACGGTCTGGGTGACCGTAATGCACTTTAAGCAGGGCTTTTTTTGTAGAAAAAGCCCAGCAGGAACTCATTAGCATAATAGTCCACACCCAGCAGCTGAAACCCATTAGCATACTAGGCCACACCCCATGCCTTCCCTTGGCTTGCCCAGGCAAGCCATCCCTTGGACAGGCCGGGGAAGGCAAGGAAAGGCATTTAAATGCCTCTCTGATCCTTCCAGCCCCCCCCCCCGCCTGCCCACCTCAGAGTTGCCAGGGGGTCACTTTCCAGGTCTTCCCTCTGTAGCCACGCATGCAGAGTTTTTAGCTGTAATGGGCGTGACCAGCTCTGAAGCCAGCCAGAACTCCGTTCCTGTGCGTTCCTGCCCAAAAATAGCCCTGACTCTAACTAGTGCTGCCCTTGAAGACAAACTGGCAGCCTGGTTATGGTTAGGGAGCTAGCCAATGGCAACAAGTTGCCCATTTTGAAATGACCAGTTTGTTTCGGAGCAATTCAACATGCTGGTTATGAGCTTTAAAACTCTTTGCAGACTCAGCCCCACATTAGGTGTGCGGACTTCCATTTTAATTTCAGTTCAGGGTTTTCTACAGGGCAGGTTTTTTGAATAGGGAAGGGCTTCATTTTAGTAAACTAAGGCCCCGGTCACAAGGGAGGTTTAGGGCCGGAAGAGGGACGGATCGGGGGTGCAGCAAACGGGCGCGATCCCACCACAGCATCTGGGAAGCGCCGCGCACCCATCCCCGATCCGGCTCTTCAGGCCAAAAATGCACATCACAAAAGAACCTGCAAAAGAGCAGGACTTACCTAAAACGCCGCAGCAAGTGCGGCTGTGGGATCGCTGGCACGTCTGTCTTCAGGAGCATTTGACGCTCCTGGCTGGCTTCCTCATTCTCCCTTCAGTGGCTCCCCCCCCCCCAGCGTCTGATGCCGGGGAGTAACTGCGTGGCGGCTCAGGGGATGTATCTGATCCCGCCGCCGCGTGTCTCTTTTGGTGCGGCTCTAAAAAGCTGCACTTTGCCCATGCTCCCCCCCCCAGTGTGGCAGGGGCCACGGTAGCTTTTTCTGGCACCATTTTTGGCTCCCAGAAGTCTAGCCCCCCAAAAGCATGTCCTGTAGAAAAATCCAAACTTGAAATTAAAATGGAAATGTTTAAAGTATATTCTGCCCCTGTGGGCAGGAGTGGGGAAGGAGAAAGGGGGTGAGGGCAAGAGAGAAGAGGGAGGAAGGGAGCACAGAGCAAGTGAATCAGGGCAAACAGCTGTCAGGTAGTGTCTTATCTCTTTAAATTTTAAAAGGACCTGGCTGGCCAACAGCTGTCAGACTCCTGGTCCCCCCCCCCCGTTGACCTTTTCATTTACAAAAGAGGGAGACTCAGTGTCCCCCACAATGGCTTCTTACATTTTTAAACTTGAAAAGGGAGGCAGATTCCCCCTCCCGTTTCCAATTAAAGCCTGGCCTTCTGTCCATATTTCTTTATAGAAATGGCTTTCCCTGACTATTTTGCAAGCATGTACCTTTGGATAGCAGACTAGATCAGGCAAACGCATTCTGTTAAAAAAGACCTTTCAAGCTCTTCAGCTGTGACATTGTGGTGACCGGTTGTGAAGACTTCTCCATGTCTTTCCACAAGACAAGATCAAATGGTTTCTTGCTAGAAAGCAGAAACAGAACTGGCCCATCCCACAAGGGACCCATATGAAAACTGGCAATAAGATGAGATACAACTCCAAAGAGAGGCACTGGAGAAGAACCAAGCTAGGCCTGTAAAAGAAGTCGCTCCAACCCTTGTGGCGCATCTTGTCCTGCGTCGAGACCTCAAACGGCCCTTTGCTACCAACCTGCCCAAGCCCCATTTTCAAAGCTGACTCACATTGTGCATCTTTTCATTTATCAACCTTTATTTTCACAAAGGTTTTTTTTTTAAATGAATTAAAACTGAATAATGGAAAGCTTTGTGTATAATTAGTGTCTTTTTAGTTCTCAGTGTGTTTGAGGAGTTCTCGTTGCTGGTTGAGAGAGGTTCATTAATAAATATGAGATTGGACAGAGTCCCACAAATTTTTTTTAAAAGGCCTTTCAAGCTGCTGAGTCAGTACTGTGATTGGGAGAGTTGATGGCGGTACATGGGAATGTCACGTTTGGCATGAACATGAGCTAAGTTTTCTAGTTGGATGGAGTCTTGTCAGGCACATATCTTCTGGGCCACTGGGTAGGACACAACCAGCATTTTTGCTGGCGAAAAAGGGAGCAGGGAGTTCCTGATGACAGCCCAAAAGGCCCTGATGTAGATCATGGGATGTACATGGACTAAAGCCATGAAGGGTGCTGTTGCTCCACTGTTTTACCAAACCCACGGTGGAACAGATATTCCTGTCTACATTGCATGCCACTTTCACTTTGATTAATTGCTGGATTTTATGGCAGTATCCAGCCTGCATGCCGCTTCCACTTCGTTTGATCTCTTGGTTTTATGGCAGTGCCTGCATAGATTTATGGCTGTTTTATGGCCATTCGGGGTGACTCTGCCATCAGTACAGTGTTGTCCCAGGGTATTTGAATGTGGTTTTGAGATGCATCTTTTTCTGTTCCAGTGTGGGTTTGGTAAAACAGTGGAGCAAATGCGAGATGCAGATTGAGCCTGAGTAGAAAAGTGAACTGGATCCAACACATTCCCCACCCCCCTTACTCATTCACTGAGGAAAATTAAAGGCAGTGCTGGAAATAGAAACTGAAAACAAAAGAGTAATGTTTGGCTGTGGCCTATTGAGCTTCTTACTGAATTACAGTGAGATTAGTTTGAGAGTTACATTAGGAGACATGGGTAGAGTTATTATTGACCTGCTTATGGTAGAAAACCTCCAGAAAATTTTGGCCATTGCCTGCTGATGCTCTCCTGCTTGGCCAAAATCACCACGTGATGAGACAACTTCTGGCATGACCTAGAAATGATGGTATTGCACCTAGGGGTGATGCTTTAGCACTTGGCCAAAAACTCTATGGAAACCACAGAGTTTTTGGCCAAGTGCTACAGAATCACCCCTGGCATGATGCCATCACTTCCAGATTGCACCAGAAGTTGCATCATCATGCAGAGGTGATGATCTCTCTCACACACAAGTAAGCTCCTGAGTCCTTCATCTCTTGCCTAGCAAGATGGGGGAACCACACAAGTGAACATAAAGTTTCTTCAACGTTTGTTGACATAACACCAAATGCAATACCAACACCAACATTTGTTGACGTGACACCAAACCATGGTTTGGAACACCAAACCATGGTTTGGTGTTATGTTTGAGTCATACTTCTGATACTTCTGGGTCATACTTCTGATTCTTTCCAGCAATTTTCATTAACTTCTTTTATCAAACCCATAACTATATCGTTTATGGATCATATCTAGACATCTGACCTTTGCAAATTGTCTGCTGTTCTCCTCTTGTTCAACTGAATTACAAAATGAGGCTTCGCATCTTGAAAAGCTTCAGGGGATACGTTTGAACACTAAAATGTTAAGCTTGACTTAATTAGATTATTTAATGATCAGGCATTTGGTCAAAACACAAGGGCTTGTTTTCCTCTTTTTTTGTCTCGCAAGCAAATTGGCAAAGTTTCTGGAAACAATTCAGAGGAGAACCTATTAGGAGGAAAATTCAAAAACACTGAATTGGGACAAGAACAATAACAACAACGAAGCAAAAAAAACAAAAGGAAAAGTAATTGTTAGTTTCCTGGCAGCATTAGTAATGCCTGCTTTGTGTCTTGAACATTTCATTAATGTAATCCCATTTTGAAGGGCAAAATTTCACAAGGATGAAGGATCCAAACACATTGTCATGAAAGGTAATGGGAAAAGACAAGATTAAACCAGGTTGTTAAAAGGGTTTAAGTATTCAACACTCATTGGCTTATGAGAAGGTTAATTAAATAGTATTAGGAACATTACAAAAAAACCTAGGTGTCGGTGACTTTTTCTATATTAGAGGGCAGAGATCACTTGGGAAATATTGAAACTTACGAACACAGGAATATAAGAACAACCAGGTGGGTGCAGCCATTGGTTTTGCAGAGAAGCCATCCAAATGCCCTTGGATGGCTCACAAGGAGGGAACAGAGGCTAAGACCTACAGCTGCTCTTCCCACCCCTACACAAACAACTGCATTGGGTACAAAAGGGTCTTCATTTTTTTCCTCATAATAAGAGCTTTTTTGTACAAAAAGCCCAGCAGGAACTCATTAGCATAATAGGCCACACCCAACAGCAGGAACGTATTAGCATATTAGGCCACACCCCTGATGGTACAGCTAATTAGCATATTAAGCCACACCCCCATGCCTTCCCTTGGCTTGCCCAGGCAAGCCAGCCCTTGGACAGGCTGGGGAAGGCATGGGGAGGCATTTAAATCCTTCCAGGGGGCCCCCTGGCCCCCCTGCCTTGGAGTCGCTGGGGGGTTTGCTCTCCAGGCCTTCCCTCTGTAGCCACGCACACAGAGGTTTTGGCTGTAGTGGGCGTGGTCAACTCTGAAGCCAGCCGGAACTTCGTTCCTGTGCAAAAACTGCCCAAAAATAGCCCTTTTCATAATTATTGAGATCTTGCTCTTGAAACCCTCATTTAATTATGTGTTAAATGATGAAGCCCTTCCTTTTGTTCCTCCTGAATCTATTGCCTATCAGCTTCCTTGAGGGCCCTTGAAGTTTTGTGAGAAAACGTGCTCTCTATCCACTGTCTTCACCCCATGCGTAAATTGATAAACTTTGTCTATCATGCCCCCCTTGGACATCTTTTTTTTCTTCCTAAACTGAAAAGCACCAAATTCTTTAGACTTTCTTCACAAGGAAAGGTTCTCTACTTTTTCTAGCTCTGCAATATTTTTTTTGAGATATGGTCACCAGGACTGTACACAATATTCAAAACGAGGCCACACCATAGATCTATACATGAGCATTACAACACTGGTGGTTTTATTTTCAGTCTCTTTCCTAATAATCCCCAGTTTGGTGATTTATCTCCTATACTCCCAAGGTTTCTTTCACTCTCAGTCTGTGCCAGTTCAGACCCCATCAGTATCCATTCAAAATTAGGATTTTTTTCAGTTGCAATGTTATCTTAATGTTACCAAACTTCAACTTACTTACATAGAACTTTGTCATATTGTTGCCCACTCACCCAATTTGTAGTGATCTCCCAGATCTCTTTGCAATCTGCCATCTTGCATAATCTTGTATCATCGACAAACTTGGCCACCTCATTGCTCACCCCCAATTTCAGATAATTTATAAACAGACTAAGCAGCAGCACCCCCAACACCAATTCTTGTGAAACCTGACTATTTACTTCCCTCCACTGTGAGAACTGCCCATTTATTCCTGCTTCCTGCTTTCTGTCATTTAACCAATTTTTAATCCATAAGGATACCTCTCCTCTTTTCTAGTGAGTATGACTGAGTAATTTATCTAAATGTCTTTGATTGTGCAATCTTATCAAAAGCTTTTTGAAAGCCTAAATATATAACACCTACTAAATCACATATCCACATGCTTGTTAGCCCTCTCTGAGGAGGCAGGACTTCTCTTTTCAGAAGCCATGCTGATTATCCTTCCGCAGGCTTTATCCCCCTAGGTGCTTAACAAGTATCTTTAATAACAGTTTGCGCTCATTGACACAATACAGGTGTTAGACTAGCTTGTCTGTTATTTCCCAGATACCCTCTGGATCCTTTGTTAAAACTGATGTTACATTTGCTACTTTTCAGTCCTCTGGTAGGGAGGCCCATTTTAGCAACCCATTACATATACTGATTGAAAGATCAACAGTTTCACATTTCGGTTTCTTCAGGACCTCTAGTTGCATGCTTGTTCATTTTAATTTCATTTTGAGATTTCAAAAAGGGTATGATTTTTGTTATACCCAAATTTTAGGAGTATTCCATTCCAGAAATCAGTTTTGAGAACTTTTTGTTGTTGTTTTTAGGAGCATTGGCACCTGAAAACAGTCCTTAAAAAATGAAAATAAAATGGAATTCATAGTGCACATGCTGTCCATCCCTCCAGAGGTGGCAGGCATGGTGCAGAAAACCAGACAGAAAGAGAGAGAGCACGCATCTCCCAGATAGGCTGGGGCACTGATGTAGCCATGGCCCTTAAACTTTAAATTTCCACTATTGATAAGGGGCAGTAGACCTAGTGTCCAAGTCCAACGGGTGGTAAACATGGCTTCCTGACTCAGAGACCCAGTTTTATGCCTGTTGACTCCAATTCTGTCCTGCCACCCCCATCTCCCTTGCTTGGATCCTGTGCTTGACATCAGTCCTGTTAAGCTGGCCTGGCATTTGCCACAATGGAAGAGAGGTGACCGGGCTTCATCCTAAGTCATCCTCCCCTCTGCTTGGGGCACAGCCAACAAAAGCCATCCTATCTAAAGGAAAAGGGGTGGCCAGGCAGACAGTGGAAGACAGTAGCAGAAAGATGGTGAGAAGGATGAGTCAAGATGGGAGGCTGTGGGGAAACCAGAATCTTTCCCTGATAACTGGTGTTTATCTGGCTACAAACCAAAATTCTGTCCCTATGAGGCTAGAATTTGTCATATTTCTAGGTGTAGGGTTCTCTCAGGTGTATATGGACAGTCTTCAAATTAAACACAACAAGTGAATCTGCTTGTTTCCCAGAGAATTCCAACTCTACTTCTCATTTATTCAATCGAGTTCACCCTGGGTGCTTTCTCTGAAGTGGAAGTAGGTGATTCACGGCAGATGTAACACTTGAGCAGCACATCTTGCAAAGCTGGGCCACCCAGACATCTGGTTTAAATTGCACAAAAGAGGTGAAAGTGGAGGGCTGCCTGTTCAAATGGGAGTGAGTTATGGATAATATTAGTTAATTTAGCATCATAAATCATTGGAAAGGGGGAAGGGAGTCTTGTTAACTGCAGTTAGTAAGATGCTAATAAGTGGCTCATTAGCTTTAAAAATACCAACCTGGTGGTGTTATCATTGCTTTCAACGGGAGAATAATGAGCCCTATTAGCAAGAAGGACCCAGTATGCTACAGGGAAAAGAACTGCATTCCTCATTAAATGGATATACTATATACCACAGAGATTCAGGCAGAAAGACCCTCAGCTAGAGAAGCTTGTAGGAGAGAGGTCACACTACTACGTGTAAGGCTACAATCCTTAATTTAATTGGTAAGTTGATCAACTAAACCATTATTTGACTAAACACTGGAGGTCAACTTCAATCCATGGGAGAAATTTTTAATTGCTGTTGACAGGAAAGAGCACATTCGTTTACTTTTAGACCTCGTTATTTGTCAAATCTACGACTACTACTTCAAGTAAATAAACAACTAAATGCAATAAGATGCACAAATGAAGGTCTGGAGAGTGCAATCACATCTCAGCAAACTTACGATGACCCTGTGAGGTTTTCAAGGCAAGAGACAGGCAGAGGTGGCTTTCCATTGCAACCCTAGATGTCCTTGGTAGTCTCCTATCCAAGTACTAATCAGGGCTAAACCTGCTTAGCTTCTGAGATCTTTGCCATCCAGGCCAGGGCCAACTCTACAAATCAAGAGCTGCAAATTACTCGACAGGGTATCATGGACTGGATCCTACAAACAACAAATGGAAGGCACTTACAAATGGAGATCTTTCCCACCTTCTCTTTTTACCAGAAGCCTTATGAAGCTTCTGAAAAGCTGGTGTGTGGGGGGTGGGGTACCTTATGGGGGGGATGTCATGGGGCATGGTGGGCCATACCAGAGAACTGGAGAACAGCAAATATTGCACATTTTTTTAAAAAAAGAAGTGGTCCAGAGGAGAACCAGAAAATTAGGCCACTTAGCCTAATATCTGTCCCAGGCGAATTACTTGAAACAGTAATCAAAGACAGAATTGTTAGGCATATGAGAGAAAATCAGCATGGCTTCTGCAAAAGGAAGTTCTGCCTCACCAGCCATTTGGAGTCCTTTGAGAAAGCAAACAGGCATGTAGAAAACAATGACCCAGTAGACAAAAAGGTACCTCACCAAAGACTCCTGAGAAATCTTAGCAGTCATGGGATAAGTGAATGAATCCTTTTATGGATTAAAAAGTAGTTAAACAACAGGAAACAGACTAGGAATGAATGGACAGTTCTCACATGGAAAGAAGTAAGCAGTGGGGTCACACAAGGATTGGTATTGGGGCAGGTGCTATTTAATTTGTTCATAAGTGATCTGGAACTGGGGGTGGGCAGCATAGTCTCCAGATCTGCAGATGACACAAAATTATTCAGGATGGTGCAACCAAGGCTGACTCTGAAGAGCTCCAGAAGGATCTCTACAAATTGGATGAGTGGGCAACAATATGGCAAATGAAGTTCAGTGTAGGTAACGGTTGCAAAAAAAAATCCCAACATCAGGAACTAATACAGCTAATACAACATGAACTTGCTGAGCCTAAGAGAGAAGAGACCTTCGGGTTATACTGGATAGCTCCATGAAAGTGTCAGCATAGTGTGCCGTGGCCAGTAGAAAAGGCACTAGGTTGGGAATTATTAGGAAGGGGACTGGAAATAAAACAGACAATGTTATAATGCCCCTAAGAGTGGCAGTCCTGAAACAGAGAAACATCAAGGGGAAATTACAATGCAAGATTTCAGAACCTGAGTTCATTCACAAGTTCAGAACAAAGGATTCCCCAGGGCTGAACAGGGACATCGGATTCTTATCTCACTACAGATCTCAGTACATCTCACTACAGATACTAATTTTCTGCCCCAAGCATTTCCCCTCTGCCCTAATCAAGCTGATTACATTCTGCATTGTATCTTTGCATCCCAACTCCCTTCTTTGTAGCACCCCCCACCTTCTGACTGAGATATAAGGACTCAGAGCTCTTCATTCCAATTGATATCTGATGAAGAGAGCTTTGACCCTTGAAAGCTTATATGCCAAAAATCTTGTTGGTCTCTAAGGTGCCACTGGACTTGAACTTAGCAGGACTCCGAAAGACCTCTGCTTGAAGTTATGAGTAGTCATTCCAGAGAGATGGCCCAATGGACTAGTTCCATGTTAGAAGAAGAAGAGATTGGATTTATACCCCGCCCTTCACTACCCAAAGGTGTCTCAGAGCGGCTTACAAACTCCTTTCCCTTCCCCTCCCCACAACAGACACCCTGTGAGGTGGGTGGGGCTGAGAGAGCTCTGACACAAACTGCTCTTTTTCAAGGACAGCTGTGCCAGAGCTTGTGACTGACCCAAGGTCACATCAGCAGGTGCAAGTGGAGGAGTGGGGAATCAAACCCGGTTCTCCCAGATTAGAGTCCGCACACTTAACCACTAAACCAAACTGTTAGGCCATGTTCTGAATACAAGAAAGATCTATTTTTTTTCTGCTTGTGAATGAGCCTCAGGGCACAGCGGCAAAAGCATAATGGATTAATTTGGCATCTAGGTAAGGAAAGGCCATCCATGTGAGAGGCGTTCAATGATCAGTTATCACTTCTTCAGCAGTGTGAGTTGCATGGAGGTGATGCTCCAGCGTCTCAGGTAGAGCCTGTGTCTTTAATCTCTGCTGAAATCAAATCCATCTTGCTATTCAATTGGGGGGGTGGGAGAATATAGAAAAACAGACCACATTTCTTCTAAAGTAAGAGCTCAAAATGTAATGTGGTGGGACTACATTTTTACTTGTCTTTTTCTGATCTAGTTAATTATCATGGTTATGTCCTCCAAGGAAGGAAAGTGTAAGTTTTCTGGCAGTTCACACCATTGGGTTATCACTAGTGTCAGATGTTGTGTCTGGTCACTGAGTTCATCTTGTATATGCTAGCGTTTGCATGATTGAAGAATTGATATACTTAATGTATCTGTTTGAAGTATATCTAGTCTATCACATTTTATGACATGATGGCTTCTTCAGGATTTTGCTGCAGCAGACTAACTGTGCAATCAATATACTTGGAAGAGTGTAACTATCCATAGGATTGCTCTGTGGTTATAATAAAGTCAAACACAATCCAAATGCATGAACTGCCAAAGCCCAACTAAACAATGTGGAGATGAGGACTCCTTGATGTCCCAAACTGCCTCTCCTGTTACAATATCCTATTACAACCCCCCACAGTCCCTTCAGTCATCCTCTAGGGGCCTCTTGCAGGTGCCCAACCCCAAGGTGGCTCAGTTAGCTGTCACCAGGGGAAGGGTCTTCTCAATTGTGGCCCCTACCTGTGGAATGCACTCTCTTATGACACCTGCGCACTGCTGGACTTGTTTAGTTTCCTCATTTCTTACCATTCAGGTAAGAAATGATGATCCATTACCTGTCCTTTGCCCTGATCTGGATGGCCCTGCCTAGTCCAATCTTATCAGATCTCAGATGCTAAACAGGATTGGCCCTAGTTACTGCTTGGATAGGAAACCACCAAGGAAATCTAGGGTTGCTACACAGAGGCAGGCAATGGTAAATCCCCTCTGAATACCTCTTCCCTTGAAAACCCTGTGGGGTCACCAAAAGTCAGATGCAACCTGATGGCATTTTCTACCACCACCTTGAAGTCATCTTCTTGCTCGGACCTGGATGGCCCAGAGTAGCCCAATCTCATTGGATCTTTGAGAGCCAGTTTGGTGTAGTGGTTAAGTGTGCGGACTCTAATCTGGAAGATTCCCCACTCCTCCACTTGCACCTGACTGGATGACCTTGGGTAAGCCATACTTCTGGCACAGCTGTTCTTGAAAAACAGCAGTTTCTGTCAGAGCTCTCTCAGCCCCACCTACCTCACAGGGTGTCTGTTGTGGGGAGGGGAAGGGAAAGGAGTTTGTAAGCTGCTCTGAGACTCCCTTGGGTAGTGAAGGGTGGGGTATAAACCCAATCTCTTCTTCTCTTCTCTTCTATTCTCTTCTCTTCTCTTCTCTTCTCTTCTCTTCTCTTCTCTTCTCTTCTCTTCTCTTCTCTTCTCTTCTCTTCTCTTCTCTTCTCTTCTCTTCTCTTCTCTTCTCTTCTCTTCTCTTCTCTTCTCTTCTCTTCTCTTCTCTTCTCTTCTCTTCTCTTCTCTTCTCTTCTCTTCTCTTCTCTTCTCTTCTCTTCTCTTCTCTTCTCTTCTCTTCTCTTCTCTTCTCTTCTCTTCTCTTCTCTTCTCTTCTCTTCTCTTCTCTTCCCTTCCCTTCCCTTCCCTTCCCTTCTTCATCTCAGAAGCTAAGCAGGACTGGCCCTAGTTAGTACTTGGATGGAAGACCATGAAATAAGTTCAGGAATGCTATGCAGAGGCAGGCAAGGGCAAACCACCTCTATCTGTCTCTTGCCTTGAAGCCACTACAGAGTTGCCATGAGTCAGCTGTGACTTGACAGCACTCCCCATCACCATTTGTGCTTTAGCTACAACCCTCGGACAACATTCTGGTCAAGCACACATTTGAAGAGATGCCTTTTTAAAACTCCTGTTCTGACAGTGAATCAATTACATCCAGATAAATATAACATATACTCTTTTTTTGCCCAGGCTGTCGAGATGTGAAACCCATCGTTCTTTAAGAACATTAAGAATTTATTGGAGAAACTAAACAACATCGGAATCTGAAGGGTTCTTCTTGGTTTTCAAACTTTTTCAGGTGGCACCTGGACACAGGAAGGTTTCCTCTACTGAGTAATACCGCTGGTCTATCGAAGTCACTATTGTCTACACTAACTGGAAGTAGCTTTCCAGGATCTCAGGGAGAATTTTTTTAACATGACCTGCAATCTGAGCCTTTCAACTGGAGATGAGAGGGATTGAACCAGGGACCTTTGGCATGGAAAGTGGATTCTCTACCACTGAAACATGGCTCCTCCCACCCATTTCCTTCACCAACCATCCTACTAAAGAGCTCCCAAACATCTGCCATGGAACCCCTTTATATTGCTGGCGATTCAGGACTCTATTCTAGGGCATGTTTTCATTTCATGTTAAGCAATGGCCAGGGTTTCTTTTCTTTTCTTTATCTCTTTTGTCACCCTGCATGAACTGAGAATGTCCCCTAGAACCCAGCGAATACAACCCTGTGGCCATGCAACGTAGAAATGAATAGCAAGCCTGGCAAAGCTATTTACTGGGGAGCTTGTCTGCCATTATCGATCCTCTCATTGAGGAACCTCTTTCAAGCTTCTGAGGCACACCAGTGTTCCTGGAAACATTTTCAAAAATCACAACCCTAAGAGGCTGAGTCACTTGCTGTTTTGGGAAATACATGAATAAGCGTCAAACTTGCCTGCTGCAATATACAAATTGGGGGGTCGTGAGGAATGATAGGGGATGGGAAATAAATATTGAAGGAATTTATGCTAACCAAAATCTCCTCCCACAAGTTAAGGTAAGAGGGGTTTCCACATCCCCTTCTTTCCTTCCCCACCCCTTTCACTGGTGTACCACTTCCTTCAGTGGTTTATACCTCTTAGAAAATATTGAGCATGCTAACCCCTTATTCTCTGTTTTATGGGAAAGGGCTGCTTAAGTTACAGATACTGGGCGATCCCCTAAGTATGTGGAACTCCTTAGAATGGCTGTGGCTGAGACTGTTTTTTCAGTCCTACTTACAGGCACTCGGCCATCAAATTTGCTAGTATCAGGAGCAAGGTGGGCTCCCAAGAGAAATCACGGAAGAGAGATTTGATCATTTCTGTTGCTCCAAATCTCCCTCTTCTGACTCTATAAGCCTGTTTGCTTCTCTCCCTCTGATTTAACAGTTCTCGACATTTCACGCCTCTTGGAACACGCTTCACTCCTCATCAGTCCCCCCCCCATTTTCGCACATCAAGTCACAGCTGACTTAGGGTGACCCCATGGGGTTTTCAACACAAGAGTCGCTTCAGAGGTGGTTTGCCATTGCCTGCCTCTGCATAGTAACCCTGCACTTTCTTGACTGTCTCCCATCCAAGTACTAGCCAGGGCTGACCCTGCTTAGCTTTTAACTTCTGGCAAGACTGGCCTAGCCTGGGCTATCCAGGTTAGGGCTTCCTCACATTACAAAGCCTTATTCTTCTGTATAGCTGGGGAATATCCGAAGTTTATATATCCCTCTACCTTTCCTGTGGGTAACCTAGTTCTGCCTTTTTTGTGAGTGTTGTGAGCTTCCCACTTTACTGTTAGAAATAACCATGATCATCATCCGGGATCTCATTTTCCATCCTGTATCAAAGACTCCTAAATTAAGAAGACCAGCCATAACCATTCCTATCAAAATAATGGACTGACAGACTTTGCACTGCTTCCATCAATGGCTGCGACCAAACACTCTAAGTAATCCACCTTCAGTGCACTTTCCAACTGGATTTTGCCAGTTCACACACTAAAATCCAGTTGGAAAGTGCATTGAAAGTGGATTGAAAGTGGATTATTGATGTGTGACTGCGGCCCACGTGTATCAAAGCTTGTTCTGTTTTATCAATGTACCCCACGTGAAACATGGATGTGACTTTCATGACTGATGAAGACGTTAAACCGAAGTACCCAGATATAGCCCTGACCTGGATAGCCCCGGCTAGTCCTATCCTATCAGATCTTGGAAGCTAAACAGGGTCAGCCCTGGCTCGTATTTGGGTGGGAGACCAACAAGGAATACCAGGGGCACAATGTGGAGGCAGGCAATGGCAAACCCACCTCTGAACATCTCTTGCCTTGAAAACCCTACGGGCTCGCCGTAAGTCAGCTGAGACTTGATGGCACTTTCCCTCACCACCCCACCACCCAAATATAATGCTGTCACAGTTAACTTCTTGGACCCAGTCATGGGTAGCATCCTATTTCCAGAAGTGACATAATGATAAAAGGTTAAAAGTAACCTAATTTTTAGTATGCAGAAGGTGCTTTTCAAAGAGGGGGAGGAAACCCATGTCGTTGATTAAAACTTTCTTGAAAGCTGTACAGTGAACAGAGAAGGAAGTTTTTTGTTTTTTTTCCAGTGAGACTTCTGGACAAGCTGGAAGCCAAAAATCCACAATGAAATCTGGCCAGGATCTTAGGATGAACTGCATTTGATCATTTCATAGCTACAAGTTCCAAAGAGCTGGCTTTACATCTCATTGGGAAGTCAGAGTTACAGCAGTGCCGTGTTCACGGAGACTTGCTGAGGCCATCAGTTCAAAGATGACTCAAAGAGTAACATTCAGCTTCTTTCTCTTGGATTTTGCCCATCACAGTCCTGACTTATCCTTAAGCAATCCTTTCTATTCAGTAATTGTTTGTCTTTTGTATAGACTCCTCAGAGTTGGGCACTACTACACAGGATTATAGAAAGAAGAACATTAAAAGGGCCCTGCAGGATCAGACCAGCGGTCCATCTAGTCTAGCATCCTGTTTTGCAGACTGGTCAACCAGTTGCCCCGGAGGATCAACAAACAGGGCAGAGAGACAAAGGCCTTTTTTGGTGTTGCCTCTTAGCGCTGGCCTTCAGAGAAGAAAAGGGCTGAGTCCCTCCTTCTTTTTCTTTCCATATATTCAGTGTGACATGGATATTCATCCGGTGAATGAGCTGGCTTGCAGGGTAGCCTTAAACCCTGCATGTTCAAAAGCCTCCAGCAAGCTGTAACATCTCCAGGTTTCCCTTTCTGAGCTACTTTAAGGATATAAGCTATTAGTCATGAGGTTTGGATTGCACGGCTGAACAAATTTGTTGTTACTCGTATTTATAGATCATGCACAGCTGTGGTTAAAAGAAGGGATTTGTCTATTCTGAGAGCTGGGTTACTAAATAATTTTCCTTTACGCATGCACAGCCATTGTCCACAGTTAGACAATCATGGTAGTACTTTCTTCAGCCACTGTTGTCATGGAAATGGTTGCATCTGCATCTCTCTACATTCTGGTTCATCCTTCTGTTTCCCCAGATGCTCACAGAAGTTTCATGGCTAAGGAAGCCCTCCAGTTGTTTTTCTTTAGAAGAAAGTATTCAAATAAGGCCAGGCCTAACATATGAATGCTGAAAATAGTACTTAATATTACATTTATATGACATCTTGATTTCCTTCAAGGTGGAGAGAAGTCGTTGTACTATATTGTTACAGCATTTTCTCTGGGGGAGGGAGGGTTACAGAAATAAGAAATATGTTTTCTTAATTAGCCTAACAGCTAGAAGACACTGCCTTAAGTGACCATTGATAGTCTTCGATGAATGGTGTATACAAGCCTGGAAAGAAATAATTTGACCGTTTGGAATGTAGCCAAGTAAAGAAGGGAGAATTCTGAGTTTTGCAGGCAAGAAGGAGTCCTGAGACACCTAATAGCTCCATGAGCAACTTGTTCATTCTGATGGGAAATAACAGTCTTGTCGAAGAACTTCTCTGCTTAAAATGAGCATCTTGCATATTTTTACATCAGTATATCTAGTGGTCAAAATGGCCCCATCTGCAGATACTTAAATCCACATACTGGGTCCATGTTGGGAGAAGGGAGATCTTTCTACAAACTTGGGGGAACCTCCTGGTTTGCATAAAAATCATAATGAGAGGGGATGATTGGTCTAAGGACCATAACAATAAACTGAACTGAACTGAATAATGAGAGGGGTGTTTTGGGGGGCGAAATCCCCAGAAGAAAGCAGCAATGCTCTTGCAAGCAGGAGAGGAGAACTGGTCACTTTCTCCATAACTGCCACCTGTTCCCCATGTTCTGCTGACCTACCAGCCTCCACTGGAGCCTCACAGGGTGGGTGAGGAGGAGTTGGAGCCTCCACTGTAACCCCCCCCCCAGCTGCCATGGCAGCTGCTGCCCCCATTACCGCCACAATCTCAACCAAACAGCTGACTGAGAAAGCAGAGCCAGGAAACATGCGGATGGGTGGCCAGACAGGAGGGAGGGGCCAGGGAGCCAGCCACAGAGGTGGAGAGGGGGCAGGAAGGGGCAAAGTCCTCCCCCAGTGGCAAGGAAACAATACTGTAGGGAAAGAGAACTGGCAGTCTCCACCCCCCACATCCCAAACCCATGGTGGACCTGTCAACGTTCACTACTGCCTCAGAGGGTGGCTAAGAAGGACCAGGAGCCTCTTCTGTGCCCCCCAACATCCCCCTCTCTGCCACTATGACAGCCGCCACCATCACCATTAGCTTGGGTGGCCAGAGCAGTGGAGAAGGAGATAGCTGGGGGGTGCCACATCAAGTGGTACCCCCACGGAGCCCTTGCAATGGGTTCCAGGCCAGGGGGCTTTTGAGGGTTAGCCTCTTCGACGGCTTGATGCCAGAGAATAGAGGCTTCCCTCCGCCCGGATGGTCCTGCTGCTGAGTAACCCTCGGGTACAAGCTAATTCAACCGGGACAAGCGCAGGAGATCGAGAGGAACAACGATGAAGAGAGAGAGGTCAAAAATATGACCAACAATAAACGTGAGTTTGAAGTAAACGGACTATTGTAGTAAAATGGAGTAAACCCCCCCCCGTGGGAAAAGTGGAGCGCAAGGAGGGATGCCTCTTAAGCGCATGGACAGATTAACGTAGCGAAGGGGGTAGGGGGGAAATAAATAGCGAGACTTTTTTGAGAGACTTACTTGAGTACCGATAGGGAAGCGACGAGTTTTTCGAGCCCTGGCAAAGTGGTTTGAAAGTGTAAACAAAGAGGAACATGGCGGCTTCCTGAGGAAAGTTTAAACCAGGCAGTCAGAGTCCAAGACCGGAAGAGGGAGCAGACGCCATGAAGTTGCTAGTGGATATGCTTAAGCCGGTAATGGAGCAACTCGGTGGTATTAACCAGCAACCGGCCACACTAAATCAAAACTTCGCTTCACAGCAGCGCCAGCTGGCAGAAACGGAAAAGAAAGTGGAGCAAGCAACTGAGAAAATCACAGAGATGGACACCGCAAATAAGAAAATGAAGAAAAGAGTGACAGATGTGGAAACAACACAAAAGCTTCAGGAAACTCGTTTATTACAGCTCCAAATGGAAAAAGCTAATATGACTCTCAGATTTCAGGGGTGCCTGAAATTGAAAAACAAGATCTGAAGAAGACTCTGCGAGAGATCATTTCTCCAGTAACAGGCTTATCAGCGGATGAGATAGTAAAAGACATGGAGGCTGCCTATCGGGCATACTCCAATTATATTTTAAAAATAGCCTGCCTGGAAAGATTGTGGTTAGATTTGCAAGAAGACAGACCAGAGATGCTATATTAAAAGCAACTTCGGCAAATCCACTGAAAATTGGGAATACAATCATTAAGACTTTAAAAGACATTCCATTTGAAATTCATCAAAAGAGGAAAAGTTACAAGGAATCGATCTCATTTCTTCAAACCAATGGAATTTAGTATCGTTGGGCAATTCCTGAATGTATCATCTTTAAAGTCAATGATAAAAGAGAGAAGATTGACTCCATCTTCAAAGCTAAGGAATTTTTGAGATGTCAGCTAGGGCCGGGGGAAGAACTTAAA
>NW_015164205.1:797412-835148 GCF_001447785.1 Gekko japonicus
TATATATATAAAACCAAAGTAAGGGCAGAAGGACTCTGTAAATTTCTCTTTGAAGAGAAGAAGATGCCCAAGAGGTACTCTCACAAAGACTAACTTACTAATATAAAAGCTCTGTAAAACAGGAACTTCACAAGTATATTGTATTACTAATACTTGTATTACTTACATTTAGTTTAACAGGGAAAGGATCTCCTACTCTTGGGATTTTAGTTAGTGTGGGTATCTTTCCTTTATCCTTAGTTGTAGTCTCCCTTCCTATATTTTTCGTTGTAGTTTAATAGTCTTATGAAAAATAATAAAACACCCCTTTGGGGGTTAAAAAAAAGTGGAGATAGCTGTGCGGGCAGGCAAAGCAACGGGGAGGGTGAGTCCACCAAAGCCCCTTCTGCCACTGCCTCAGAAGGTGGTCAATGGGCAGCAGGAGCCTCCCCCCTCCCATGGACTCACTTTGCTGCTGTGTTTCCACTGTGGCGGCTGCCGCAACCACTGCCATATCAGCCAGACGGCTGGGCTATTGAGCAGAGCAGCAGGGTGCATGCGGCTGAGCACATGAAGCAGTGGAGGGGGCAGACAGGCAGGCACAGTGGCGGGGAAGGGGTGGTCAAGCAAGGACCCCCCCATGAATCTCATGGGAAAGGAGAAGGAGAGAAAGAGTGGCAGAGAATGGGTGGGGACAAAAGAGTGAGAGAGAATTCAAGTCACAGAGAAGGGGTGGGGAGAGGGAGAAAAAGAGTGAGGGAAAAATGACAGAGAAAAGGTGAGACAGAGTGAGTGACTGAAAGAAGGGGTGGGGGAAAGCAAAGGGAAAGGGGATGGGATGCCCCTCTCCTCAGGGGGGAATATAACAACCCTACTCTTCCCCAGCTCTGATCTTTGAGACCACTTTTGTGAGTCTGCTTGTGGGCAGATTTGATGCTGCGGATACAAGCAGAAGTCTTGTGGCATCTTAAAGAATTTATCCCCTCCTCAGCTTCCACAGAGTCCACAGAACTGATTTAGTTTGCAGAGGATTGTGGGTTTAGTCCATAGAAGCGAACGCTAGCGTGCCATTGGCTAGTCTCGAAGCTGCCTCAAGGCCCCTGTTTGCTTCTACCCATGACCGGGCCTTGTTTCCAGTCACAGAATGATCTCAGAACCAGGATAAGCATTGCCTGCTCAGCCATTTTTCCTGTGTGTTTTGTTGGCATTTCCCCCCCCAACATGTCTTCACATGGAGACGCTTAATACGCTGTTAGGAGCTCCTGTTGACATATGTTCGTGCAGAGCCAGAAGGCTCGTATTTCATACACCCCGCCAAAGTTGCCTCTCTCGGTTATGCTCATAATTTGTAAGAAGCTTTAAGGAGGGGGGGGGGGGGGGGGGGGAAGACTCTCCTATTCAAAGTACCTTCACTCTGATTCGCCTTTGTGGAGTTATCAGACAGAGAAATCTGACTGGCAACATGACATCTTCACAGTGAGTGTGAGCATGAAGAATCTTCTGGAAAATGCATGAAAGTAGCTCCCATGAGGAGAAGCAAACAGGAGTGGAACTGAGAAAACCAGCATGTGTGGGGGGGTGTGTGTGGGAGAGATTAAGGTACTGCTGGACTCCTGCTTCATTTCGCTGCTACCGGCTAACATGGGTATCCCTCTGGAATCTTCAGAACTCACAGTTTCCCACTGAAAAATGCTCAGCTCTGACTTAGCCCTGACACAAACAAATAACCCAAAGGAGGGATAAATCTTCATCACCCGAATACCTCCATATTTATCAAACCAAAATAGCTGTGGGGTGGATGTACCTGTGTAGGTTTTGGCTCAAGGATTCAATGCAAATCCAAGCAAATTCAAAAGTACTGCAATTCAGTACACAACCATCCATTTCCCCCCGTTTGTGACATACCATATAGTTTTATTCCCTATCCATAAAAAAAGCCCCAAGACAGCAGTAAAGGTAAGGTGAGAAGAGATATAACTGCTTAAGTGCCACCTACATGCTAGAATTTCCTTTCTCGTTCACACTTTCTTTCGTTCCTGGAGACGTATTTCCTATGACATCAATGTAAAAATCGGCTAGAAGTGATTAATCTTAGATCCAGTTTTTTTTACTCTGGTCTTGTGCTTGTTCTGGAGTTTTGTTTTGTGTTCTGCCTTCAGAGTTCATTAATTGCCTTTTCCCCTCTCTCTTGACATGGCAACTTTTTGCTCTTAGTTTCCCCTGAAATCGTTATTACAGAAATGTGTGGAAATGGAGTCAGAGTTTTATGGTGCAAGACTGCCACCTACTGGGCGGAAAAGACACTGAATTAATAACTGGGAATAAAAGTCTTCCTGATTCCAAATGGCTGCTGTTCATGAATAATGCTGTACTTTCTTCCATTGTTTTCAGCCCACACTGATTAAATGACGTGCAAAATATCAAAAGAAACCAAAATTGTAGCAATAGGTGGAGGATGAACTTTTTAAGAAGGCTTTTTGCAGGGCAGAGGTATCAAGCTAATAGCAGTTTGCAGACACCGTCTATTCTGATCCATCATGGCTCATTCAGTCAGTCACTGAGACAATCCTTGCAAAATGCTTCCAAAGCTGCAATGATTAAGATCAAGGAGGGTCTGCAACACACTGGTAGAGCATCTGCTTGGTAGGCAAAAGGTCCCGGGGTTCAGTCCCAACAAGCCTCTCCAGGTTAAAGGATCAGATAGTAGGTGATGCGAAAGACCTCTACGTGAGACCCTGGACAGCTGCTGCCAGTCTGGGGAGACAATACTGACCTTGAGGCACCAAGAGTCTAATTCAGAATAAGGCAGCTTCATGTGTATAGTCAACAGGATGTTGGGGGGTATTGAACTGAACCCTAATAGCTTCATTTGGGTGACCAATGGGGATCTCCCTGAGCTCTGATTACAAGAAAGATACTGTTAAATAGTGGGTTTGACACAGCAGAGGCAAAGGCAGAGTGATTTCAGCAAGCAGCAGTTTATTGCATCTCAACAGGAATGCTTTACATGGGGCAACTGCCCTACCTATGTACACCTAAGCCACTCCCAGCCCCCATGCGATTGGTGAGTTCAAATGGCCTCCAGACTCCAGATTGGCTGGCTGCCCCCAGGGGCCAATTTGCAGGGAGGCTCCAGGATCCTGCCTGCCTTTGTTCTGGGCTTCAGGCTCCAGCTAAGTAGCCTGCCAGACACATCCAGGCATGCCTCCTTATGCTGGCTACTGCACCAGCAGCAGTTAAGCCTGAGTGGAAGATTGCACATGTCCAGACAGAACACTGTACTTGAGTTCTCCAGGTCAATTTGGCTCGTGGGAGCCACAGACGGAAGATTGGATATCCTTCAGGTTGGTTCCAACCAGCTTCTCAGGTGCTGAAAAGGCTAGATGGTGCCGTGGTAAGAAGAGAACTGAGCAGGACTGAGTGAAAAAGCTGGTTGGATCCAACTCTGGATATTAGGGCTGCCAAGCCGCAGCAGGGGATCTGCACGTCTTCACAGGATCCCTGCCGCGGGGCACAGCGATACGCGTTGCACCGCCGTCACCAGGATGTGACGCTACACGTCGCTCTGGCAACGCGGCTGTTTGGAGTCCTGTTGCCAGAGCGACGCATAGAGTCACATCCTGGCGACGGCGGTGCAACGCGTATCGCTGTCCCCCACGGCAGGGATCCTGTGAAGATGTGCAGATCCCCCGCCGCGGCTTGGCAGCCCTACTGGATATCCAGTGAGAATCCAGGGATTACTCATTGGGTAACCATGTTAGCTGGTTGGTTTGTTTTTTGTTTGTCTGTTTTAGTAACACATTTGTGGATTTGTCCTATTCTGTCAATGTTAACACTTAAGTTCTAAGTGTTCATTTAACCAAGGTCACATTATTGTTTTATGTAGGGTGACTGTGATTTTATTATGGTGGGATAGCTGTAATCTAACCGTTGCAGCACACGAGTCTGGGCTAGTAACGGTCTGGATTTTTTCACTCCCGTGGTATGAATCCCAGATCTCCATTTTCAATCTAAAAATGCAGAGCTGTGGATAAAATCTTTGACAGGAGACCTCATTGTTTTTTGCCTCTGGCAATGTTTCTCAAAAGCAGCCACTGTAGCGGCAGGTTATTGTTCAGGGTACTCCTGTGGCAAGAGGATTATCCCTCCGGTAACACTCGGTGCTCCCAGCCTGGAAGATGAAGACCTGAAAATATTTGAAGAGCACAAGATCAAACCATCACTGTAAAGGTTGAGAGTGAATGAAACAGCCACCTCAATTTGCCAACGGAAAGGAGATAATACTCCGCAGGATTGCCCCATGAGGTCCTCTGGAGGTGTGGAGAGAGTTTCTGAAAAGGAGAAAAGGGTCAGTTGTTTGGATGAAGCTGGAAGGGGCAGAAATGCATGGTGGAGTAAGAGCAATGTGTGATATGCTTGTTCCTTTACATTCACTTGGGTTACCAGATGGTTTGGGTTGAAAGGTAGCGCTGAGAATAAGTAGTTGCTGGTGACCCCTGACACAGCCACTCTGAGCACAGGAAGTGGTAAAAGGTAAAGGTAAAGGTTCCCTTGCTCGAAACCCAGTCGAGTCTGACTCTAGGGTTGTGGTGCTCATCTCTGTTTCAAAGCCGAAGAGCCAGCGCTGTCCGAAGACATTTCCGTGGTCATGTGGCCGGCATGACTAAACACCAAGGCACACGGAACGCTGTTACCTTCCCACCGAAGTGGTACCTATTTATCTACTTGCAATTTCTTGCTTTTGAACTGCTAGGTTGGCAGGAGCTGGAACTAGAGACGGGAGCTCACCCCGTCATGCGGCACCCGGGTCTCGAACTGCTGAACTACCGACGTTCCACAGCCTGCAGTTCAGTGTCTTAACCACTTGAGCCACCGCAGCTCCTACAGGAAGTGGATTAAGCCCAATTAAGTGTTTGACATTAGGGTCATGAACCACAGGTGGGTTTGAACCACAGCAGGAAGAGGAGGGATATGGGTGGAGTCACTGGGAAGAACTGTGTGCCCTGATTGGCTTTGGAGGGACAGGGAAAAAAGCTCATTTATTAGAATGTTTCTGAGTTAATGTCCTCCTCCACAACAAACCAAGATGCCTACTCTATCCCAATATGCACTCTGACATCCGCCATTTTATATAGACTGGTTTTTTCGCTATCTCATAGATGCTGTTTTTATGTGTTGGTATTTATTGGGTTTTTAAATTTAGTTTTAAATTGAGATTTGTATACTTATTTTGTTGTAAGCCGCCCTGAGCCCTATTCTAGGGAAGGGCAGCCCAGTAAATCGAATTTAATAAATAAATAACTAGAATAAATAACTGGATGTGACAACACCAGCCATACCATCGCAGGTTCACTCACTTGTTCATCTTCCAATCTTATAGACACCATCAAATGCCACCAATGGTCTTCCACTCTCTACATTGGACAAATGGGTCAGTCCCTACACAAAAGAATAAATGGACATAAATCCAACATTAAAAACCGCAACACCCAAAAACCAGTGGGAGAACATTTTAATCTCCCAGGTCATACCCTTGCTGACAGAGTGGTAGTCCTCAAACAAGGGATTTTCAAGGGGAAATTACAACACCAGATGGCTGAACTTGAGTTCATTCACAAGTTCAGAATGAAGGACCCACCCCCAGGGCTGAATAGGGACAGAGGATTCTTATCTCACCACAGATGCTAAATTTCTGCCCCCAGGCATTTCCCCTCTGCTCTAATCCTTTCCAAGCGTTCTTTGCAGCATCACTCCCACCTTCTGACTAGGATAAAAGGACTCAGAGATCCCCATTTCTACTCATATCTGATGAAGGGAGCTTTGACTTCCAAAAACTTATATGCTGAAACTCTTGCTGGTCTCTAAGGATCTCCTGGACTCCAGTCTAATTGTTCTACTACAGACCACCACAGTTAACCTCTGAAACTATGTTCTCCTCAAAGGGACTCTAATCAGTTCACAGACATTCCCAAAATATAACCCCAAACATTTAAACAATACAGAAGACAGACAGACAGACAGACAGACAGACAGAGAAAGAAAGAAAGAAAGAAAGAAAGAAAGAAAGAAAGAAAGAAAGAAAGAAAGAAAGAAAGAAAGAACACATCCTTGGTAGTAGAAAAGAGCAAAAGTCTAGTTGCACCTTAAAGACTAACAAAATTTGTGGCAGGGTATGAGCTTTTGTGAGTCACTGCTCATGGAAGTGAGCAGTGACTCACAAAAGTTCATACCTTTCTTTTGGTAGTCTTTCAGGTGCTCAAGTGGTTAAGACGCTGAACTGCAGGCTGTGGAAGGTCAGTAGTTCAGCAGTTCAGCACAAGATGGGGTGAGCTCCTGTCTCTAGTTCCAGCTCCTGCCAACCTAGCAGTTCAAAAGCAAGAAATTGCAAGTAGATAAATAGGTACCACTTCGGTGGGAAGGTAACAGCGTTCTGTGCACTTTGGTGTTTAGTCATGCCGGCCACATGACCACGGAAACGTCTTCGGACAGCGCTGGCTCTTTGGCGTTGAAACGGAGATGAGCACCGCAACCCTAGAGTCGGATTCGACTGGCTTTCGAGCAAGGGGACCTTTACCTTTACTTTTTACAGGTGCTACTGGACTCTAACGTGGCTGCCCATCTTGATCTGCATCACTGGTAGTCCCTGATCCACTGGGCTGGCTAACCAAATGTTCCAGGTTTTCCGTGTCCTAGGCAGGCTGGCCTGGGCACCACCTCCCCCGCCCCACTGGCCAACTCACTGACCAGCCAGTGATAAAACAGGTAGGAGCAGAGCCAGATATGAGTTCTGGCAAGACTACATTACTTGTAATTGACTATTATCAGGGTAGGTAACCGATGGCTTTTTTGCGGCCAAGAAAGCTGTTTCATCTAATAAAGGTTCTGAGCTAATCAGCATTATTGAGGACATTTCAAGATTTGAAATCGGTAAGGTCAGGCTTAAGCTTGAAAAGACCAGTCACCCATTGTTATTTTTTAAAGCTTGGAAATTGGTACATGTGTTCTTGCTAATCTGGAACTGAATAATATTTTACCATGAACAAAATGCAGCTAATGAGGTCACACCAGCAAGCAATCAGATATTTTTAGATATAAATTGTATTTTTAGAGTCTGCCCAACGTGATGTCATGGATTCGAGGCAGGACTGAATTCAAATTATATGGGCTACTTTTGAAGCTCTTTCAGTCTTCAGGACTGAAGTGAAGCGGACAGAACTTTGATATTTTGCCGTCTGCTGCAGAGTAATCCAGTAAGTGGTCACTAGAGCGAATAGTAAGTTTCCAGCGAAATAATCTAGAGATATTTTATCTAAGTTAGAAATGTCACTGCAAAATCAAAAGGAAGCTTTTTTTTTCTTGTTTCTGGGTCACTCCAGGCCTACCCCGTCACATTCTGTAGCTGGTAGCACCAATTTATTCTCCTCAAAAAGTTGCATCTCGAGTTTTGGGTTGTTGTTTTTCTCTCCGTCTAGAGAAAGCAGTTTCCCCGACGTTGCTGGCACAGATTGATCTGTGCCCTCTAATCCAATCCTACCCTTCACCATTACTGATCCCCCCCCGTTCTTTGCATTAGAAATGAGAGACTTTCAAAGACTGCTTCAGGCTCCCTGGGGTATCTCAAGACAGTTGTTACGTGAGGTGTCTAATTTCTAATGCTAGAGAACCCCCTCAAGGGTATACACTATTTGTTAGCAGAACTGTCAGTCATAAGTCCAACGTTTCTTTGTTGTTTTCAAGAGAGCACGGCCAAAAACTAAAAAGTTGCTAGGACAAGAAAAGTGAGGGTATCGTTATCCTTAGCAAAGCTAGGACTTCTGCCATGCCATGGTGCTTCAAAAATGACATAGACTGGCTGTTAAAAGGTTGAAAGAAATGACCTGAACAACTTTTGCAGCTCACCAAACCCAGCTCTGGCCTTGAGTGGCATGTGTTTTGATGGGTCTTTAAACTCCAACTGCTTCCTTAACCCTAACTATAGGTGTAACACCAACAGAGCAAAGCTGTGGCCTAGCATTGCCAAGTTACAATGTGTTAAGAACATAAGAGAAGCCAATGTTGGATCAGGCCAATGGCCTATCTAGTCCAAAACTCTGTCACACAGCGGCCAAAAATACCAGGTGCCATCAGGAGGTCCAGCAGTGGGGCCAGGACACTAGAAGCCCTCCCACTGTTGCCCCCCCCCCCCGCACCAAGAATACAGTGCATCACTTGCCCCAGACTGAGAGTTCCTATCTATACCTTGTGGGTAACAGCCACTGATGGACTTCTGCTCCATTTGCTTATCTAATTCCCTCTTGAAGCTGTCCCTGCCTGTAGCTGCCACCACCTCCTCTGGTAGTGAATTCCATGTGTTAATCACTCTTTGGGTGAAGAAGTACTTCCTTTTATCTGTTCGAACCCGACTGCTCAGCAATTGCATTGAGTGCCCACAAGTTCTTGTATTGTGAGAAAGGGAGAGAAGTACTTCTTTCTCAACTTGCTCTATCCCATGCATATAATCTTATAAACCTTGATCATGTCACCCCTCAGCTGTTGTTTCTCCAAGCTAAAGAGCCCCAAGCGTTTTAACCTTCCTTCATGGGGAAAGTGTTCCAACCCTTTTATCATTCTAGTTGCCCTTTTCTGCACTTTCTCTAATGCTATAATAGCCTTTTTGAGGTTGCTAGGTACAGTTCCACCAATCAGGGCTGACCTCACCAATCAGATTGGCCATTTGGATTCCCCAAAACAGTTGATGGATGGTTTTTTAGTATTTCTCTTTCTCTTCTCATTCCTAAGCTCTGTGTCTAAACTAGGGGTGTCAAACCTATGGCCCACAGGCTGGAACTGGCCCATCCAGGCTTTTAATCTGGCCAGGAAGTAGGCTCTCTTCTATCCCCCCCCTTCCTGTTCTGAGCTAGAGAGCAAAGGGTGGGGCTGCCTCTGAAAGCAGGAAGCAGAGGGTAGGGCTGCCAAACTTCCCAGCCACTGCTCCCAGCATTCGTAGTCCTTGTGACAGGTAGGAACTGGGGGGGGGTTTCCTTCTGCTGTGATCCTTGTGCTTCTTTTTTATTTTAAATATTTGCTTTGCAAAATTCCACTATTCTCTCACTTCCAATTTAGACAGGCACGTTTTAAGGTGGGGGGAGGTTTGGGACCAACCAGGGTTAAAATATAGAGTTCTGCAAACTCAAAGGACTCCAGGTTTGCAGAGAAATACTAGTTTTAACACACACACACACACACACACACACACACACACACAGAGCTAATGCAGAGCTTCAATGGAATAATAGCAGAACAAGTGCTGAAGAGGACTACCCTGTAAAAAAAGTGAGACCCTGAAGAGCCACTGCTACTCTGAATAGACGGGGTGTGTGTGTTTACAATGCTCAGCCATTTCATGTTATTCCCCTGAGTCCTAGGCTCAGACCATTTATATTTGTAGTTTATATTTTTAAAGATGGGGCGGAAGGTTTGGGACCAACCACAGTTAAAAATATAGAGAACTTCAGTTTTGCATAGAAACATTAGTTTTAACACACACACCCTCCAAATGTGGGGCTCCAATGGAATAGCGGCTATAATATCTCTAATTGTGTTTGTCTGTGTCCTTTATAAAGTTTATATCTCCACTACCTGGCATTGCATTTTATGACAACATGGCCCAGCCCAACAAAGTCCCATTTATGTCAAATTCGGCCCTCATAACAAATGAGTTTGACACCCCTGGCCGAAACCCTGCCATGCGCCTCAAACCCAACTGGTAGGCAGTAGGCACTTATAGTGCTCCTTTGGGCTTATGAACTCTGTAATAACTGGACTGTGCAGTAAACGTGCAAAAGGGAATGGACTGTGTGGTGACCCTAAGCTGATGCCAACTGCAGACACACACCCAGCAGAGGAAAACCTTCTCCTGAGATGATGTGCCAATGGTTCCTGGGGTTACCTGCCATCTCTTACCTGCAGCACAGCAGGGAGAGAACCAAGCTCCCTAGCCATGTGAAGCACAGGAAAGCCAGTAACCATTCACTGTTAAACGAAACATCATGCCAAACCATAAGGCCAGAGATCTTGAACAAAGACTCCATGAGCTAGCATCTTCTCTGACATGCAGGCACTTTCCCCACCACCACCTTTGCCTAACGTTGCATGTAGGCAATCCAGCATGGCAAAGGATCCACAGCCATGAGAGGATTAGAGAGCTGGCACGTACCGGCTAAACCCATCACCTGGAGCCATCAACGGACCATCGATGACAATGACTCTGGCCACCTCAGCTATTGTTCTCAAAGGTGCCACTGTTAAGAGTAAATAGAAGCCAATATTATTTATTTATTTATTTATTTGCATTTTTACCCCGCCCTTCCCGCGAACGGGCTCAGGGCGGCTTACACAGGGGCATAAGCCCATACATAAAACAATATAAAACAGTTGTTGTTCAGTCGCACAGTCGAGTCCGACTCTTCGCGACCCCATGGACCAGCTCCCGCCAGGCCCTCCGGTCTTCCGCCGTCCTCTGAAGTTGGCTCAATTTCATGTTCGTTGCATCTATGACACTGTCTAACCATCTCATCCTTTGCCGTCCCCGTCTTCTTTGACCTTCAATCTTTCCCAGCATCAGGGTCTTCTCCAGTGAGTGCTCCCTTCTCATTTGGTGGCCAAAGTATTTGAGCTTCAGTTTCATTATCTGGCCTTCCAGGGAACAGTCAGGGTTGATTTCTTTGAGGATTGACTGATTTGATCTCCTTGCAGTCCAAGGAACTCTCAAGAGTCTTCTCCAGCACCATAGTTCAAAAGAATCTATTCTTCGGCGCTCGGCCTTCCTTATAGTCCAACTCTCGCAGCCATACATGACTACTGGGAATACCATTGCTTGGACCATGCAGACTTTTGTTGGCAGGGTGATGTCTCTACTTTTTATCATGCTGTTTAGGTTCGCCATCGCTTTCCTCCCAAGGAGCAGGCGTCTTTTAATTTCATGGCTGCAGTCACAGTCTGCGGTGATCTGGGATCCCAGGAACGTGAAGTCTGTCACTACTTCCACGACTCCCCCTTCTATTTGCCAAGGAGTGATGGGGCCGGATGCCATGATCTTAGTTTTTTTGATGTTGAGCTTCAAGCCCACTTTTGCGCTCTCCTCTTTTACTCTGAGCAAGAGGCTCTTGAGGTCCTCTTCACTTTCAGCCATTAGAGTGGTATCATCTGCATATCTGAAGTTGTTGATCTTTTCCCCAGCAATCTTAATTCCCGCTTGTGATTCATCCAGGCCAGCATTTCGCATGATGTACTCTGTATATATATTAAATAAGCAAGGTGACAATATACATCCTTGTCGTACTCCTTTTCCTATGCTGAACCAATCAGTTGTTCCATATTCGGTTCTAACTGTTGCTTCTTGGCCCTTATACAGGTTTCTCAAGAGACATGTGAGGTGGTCTGGTACTCCCATCTCTTTAAGGACCTGCCATAGTTTGTTGTGATCCACACAGTCAAGAGCTTTAGCATAGTCAATGAAGCAGAAGTGGATATTTTTCTGGTGCTCTCTTGCTTTCTCCATAATCCAGCGAATGTTGGCAATTTGATCTCTCGTTCCTCTACCTCTTCAAAACCCAGCTTGTACTTCTGGTAGTTCTCTATCCACGTACTGTTGAAGCCTAGCTTATAGGATCTTGAGCATGACCTTGCTAGCGTGTGATATGACACAACGGACAGATAAAGTGCTCCAACCGTTAAGCCCCCTTCATCCCGAAACTAGCTTTTGATTAGGAAAATTCCTGGGACTGACCAAGGGGACGTGATGGGGAATTGGCCAGGGAAGCCCACCCCCAAGTCCGAATAGTGTATAAAAGAGCACGATCCACCATGCTCTCTCTCTCTCCTCTACCTTTAGACTTCTGCCTATCTCCACAACTATTGGTTTTAGCTCTGCCAGAGTCTTTCCACATGTTCTGCTAGCTCAGAATATGACCCTTATTTCCCTTATAGTCTCCCTCATTTTCCTGTGGATCGCGTCGTCTCTCCAGGACAGGTACATATCACCCCTCAATGATTCTCCTGCTAATGCGAATGTCGCTATCCCTTTCTATCTGTATCTCCTAGGCCTGAATAACTGTGTGTGTGGCTCCACCCCCAAAATCTTCAGGTATTTCCCAACCCAGAGTTGGCAACCCTACCTTAGACCCACAACTCTAACATGGGTTTATTTTAAACTAGGGCTGAGACAAAAGGAAGGTTTGCTTTGCATAACAAGTCTCCCACCCCAGCAAAAATCATGACACCCAAAGGGAGGGAGCAAAACTGTTTTCCCTCCTCTGCTTCATGACCCATCCCCTCTCTTGCCAGGAGAGGAAGAAGCAGAACAGATGGGGCTCTGCAGAGGGCTGCAGTTGGCTTAGTGGAGCTACTTTCAGAGATGCAAACGACAGCAATGGGAGGAGGCCCCTCCATTTTCCTCGTGTCCCTTTCCATATCATAGGAAAAGGGCACGGTTCTTATTTCATGGTATAAAGGGATGTGTTTTTTTTTTCTTGGGAGTGCTACAATTCTTGGGGAAAGTTGGGGGGGGGAGTTTCCTGGGGGAAATGGCATCATTTCCCCATGAATTTAGAAAGCAATAATCGTTTAATTTATTTATTTATGTATTTATTTGATTTTTATCCCGCCCTCCCGCCGAAGCGGCTCAGGGCGGCTTACAACAATAAAACAATAAAACAACTCATCTAAAACAATCTATACAAAACATTAAAAACACAATTTACACACAGTATAACCTACTCAAGATGACGACCATAAGGTACTACATACTCAATCCAAGTTGTTGAATCCTTGGCGGAATAACTCCATCTTCACTGCCCTCCGGAACTGGTGAAGATCTCGGAGGGCGTGGATCTCGTAGGGGAGCTGGTTCCATAGGGTTGGTGCTACTAAGGAGAACGCCCTGGTTCTGGTGGATGTTAATTTGGCGTCCCTGGGGGCGGGGAGGACTAATCGGTCTTGTGACTCAGATCTCAGATCTCTCGGGGGAACATACGGGGAAAGGCGGTCCCACAAGTAGACAGGCCCCTGACCATAAAGGGCTTTAAAGGTCATAACCAGCACCTTGAAGCGTATCCGGAACGCTATTGGTAGCCAGTGCAGCGCCCTCAGCACCGGCTGGATGTGTTCCCTCACAGAGGCACCCACCAGCAGCCTGGTCAATTCACCAATTGTTTATTTATGCTTTACTTTCCTTCCCAACAGGGACCCAAAGCCACTTCCAACATTGCTCCCTCCCCTCCATTTTATTCTCTTAATAAAAACCCTTTGAGGTACGTTAGGCTGAGAAAGGGCAACGGGCCCAAGGTCACTCGGTGAGCTTCCAAGGCAGGGTGGAGATCTGAACCTGGCTCTCCCAGATCCTAGTTTGTCTCTCTGTAATCCCTCTGTTTTGCTAATTCTTCTGTTTTACTCTAAATTTATCATGAAACCAGAAAAAAGTAGCTGCTTCCACCTGTTTCGATACACAGGGCAATGTTGCAAATACAACATTCTTGCTGGTGAAGAAGAGCTTCCCCTTGGATTGTTTTAGATGTGTGTGTCAACCACTCCCTGGCTTCGGGCCACAGGGATATTGCTAAACTAGAAAAGTCAAATCAAAAGGTTTCCAAAGACAATTAGCTACATTTTAGTTTTTTTCAAGATTATCTTCTAGGCCTTATCCACACTTAACTATTTCATTCCCTTGATGCATTGTCAGTTGCAACATTTGTTCAAAAATGGATTTCACAACATTTCGATGACAACAGTCATTATTATTTTTTATGATTTCTCTTTATTAATTTTCAGGAACATATAAACAAAGGGGGAAAAACATATATACCTGTTGCAACGCGTATATCTGCTAACCTAAAGTGACATCTTACGGTGATATATATCTAATCTCTTTCATAACATATTTAAGCATTCTCTTCCATTTAAACAAACTTTCCCACAGCAACTCAAAATGTTATTTTCACTTTCGCATAGGCAACTGGAGCATCAGCCCTGGTATAAGTTTCCTCATACTGGTATATTATTCCAGTCAAAGTATCTACAAAAATCCACATAAATTATCCCTCCTTATCATGTAACACAACATATATTTCAAGCACTACATTGCTTAACAGCTGGCAAATCCGTTTAGATGACTTTAATTAAACAAATTTAAGTATACATATTACTTTAATCCTTTAAAAGAAAAAATACTTATTTTTCAAAACAAACTCCATATACCTAATGCCGCAAGCATGTCAGCTAGATAGAAGTGGCAAGTTTCACTCTTATCAATAATAATATGACATAACTTTCAAACATAAAATTACTTGCACAGCCATTTAACCTATTAACATGATGTTTTTTGCAAAGAAAACAAAAGGAAACAGGTTTAATTTAATATAATATTATGATTCTAACCTTTGAAAGTTTCCTTCAAAATTCTATTCATTTTACACTACTATTCCTTCTTTGTTGTAACATATTTTAGTCCTTTTCACTTTTGTATCCTTCCTGAATTTTATCTGAATATCTGTTTACACTCATTGAGCTGTCATGCAAAACTCTTTTATACAGTACTTTTCCAAAAGTTATCTGATCCACACAATATACCTTGTTGATTAATTTCCTGTTGCAACCTCTTTTTAATTGTCAGTCTTAGATGTCTTAAATCTTTGTATTCGGCATATTTAGCTTTCAAACTCTGTCCCTTCCAAGTTGCCAGATCTGGCTGCACTTTTTTAATTTCTCTGTTCTTGTTCCTGAGAGGGCGTCCCCCTCTACGTTTGACTAGCTTCTTCATTTTCTCTGCCTGTGGTTTTATTTGGGCATTCTCTTTTATCCTTTCTGATTTCACTACTTGTTTCTTACTGTCCTGGTTTTGTGTGGGATAGTTCCTTTTTCCCCATTTCGTGTCCTGAAACTCTTTTCTTGAGTATCATCTTGTCTGCTTTCATAACTTTATTGTGGTCGCTGAAGTTGCACGGGCTCTGCTTTACTTTCGGTTTGCAAACGTGCGCTTTGAAGATTCTTTATAATGTTTTTGCATGCCTCTTCAGCTGCCTGGCGAACCTGGTCAGTCAAATATTTTTTAAATTGTTCCACTGTCAGGCAGCCAAATTCTGCACTTTGAAATTCTATTTGTACCGTTGCTCCAATTGAAGTATCTCTGTTCTCCCCTTCTGTCTCCATTTTTTAATCATTAATTCCTTTCCTAGCAGCTTGCACTTCCTGTATTTAGAAATACTCTGTGGGGGACCAATTAATGGGCATTTAACTCAGTTTGTGAAGAAGTCCATACTCACTCTTGTTCCCGTTGCATATTTCCTTTTGTTTTGAAAGTAAAAAAGGGAGGTCGTGGCTTGTACAGCTTGAAATCCAAGCTGCTCCTCTTCTTGCTTCTGCATCGAGGCTAAACGGTCTCTCCCCCGCTAACCACCATTGTGGGGGGGACCGAACAAGCCTCCTGCGCCCAGTCTCCCTCCAGGAGATTGGGAGGAGTCCAACACAGTCAGCGAAGATGGGAAAGGAACTCCAAAGAAAGCAAAAAAGGTCAGGGAGATCAGGGAGCGTCCTGAAAACACCTTCAGCACTGCACCATTTTCCCGGAAGCCTCAACAACAGTCATTATTTCACCATCATGTTTGACAGCCAGTTTCGTGTAGTAGTTAAGAGCACAGACTCTAATCTGGGAGAACCAGGTTTGATTCACCACTCCTCCACATGTAGCTGCTGGTGTGACCTTGGGTCAGTCACAGTTCTCTCAGAGCTGTTCTCTCAGGAGCAGTTCTCAAAAGAGCTCTCTCAGCCCCACCTACCTCAGAGAGGTTGTAAGCCTCTCTGAAATCCCTTCAGGTAGTGAAGGATGGGGTATAAATACAATCTCTCCTTCTTCCTTTTTTGGTGACACGCAGCATCTCACCCCTGTCCTCGGTAACTTTCCCATATTTTATTTTAGGAACACAACTCTTGTAAGATTAGCAGTGTTTCAAGTTGAGGACCCATGGGCTGAGCTGGAGGGTAGGAGGGGAAATGAAGAAATAAAGATCTCTGGAAAGAATTGTAACAATTTTTTTGGGTCTAAAGTAGAGCAAGGATGAAATAGAATCTGTGTTTGCTACCGAGAAACAGCTGCAAGAGCTTCCTCCTCTAATTGCCTGCAGCAAGACGCAACAAGGCTGTCTTTATCGCGTCTTGCAACAGTCAAGAGGCAGATAAGTTGCTGGCAATTTTTGTTCATAACCAATTAACATCTGGCTTACCTAATGACAAAGGTTTTACCTTCATTACAGTAAAGGTTTCTTTTTTTAAAGAGAAAGATGTGCTTAGAAACTATCGTACCAGCAGTGGCAATTAGCATGAGTGCCCCTGCTGTTCCAGGAAATGTGAGGATCTAGTCATTTTGGAAAGCAGCAAAGGAGCCGCTGTTATGAAAGAGCAAGAATGCATTTGGCAGCTGTGTTGGGTGTGGATTTATGGTGACAGCACTGAGCCCAGGTAAATACTGTGACAGACTGTGACAGAGCACCGTAGCAAGAAGGCAGCGGTGAATGAGACAGACAGCTCACTGGTGCAACAGTGTCATTTTGTTTTCCTGCCCAAACAGGGGGAAATTCCGGGCAGCCATTTTGGAGACAAGGTCGTCTGGATAAAAGGACACTGGAGAGTTAGGTCAGGTCTACACAGCAGACTTAATACTGGTTTAACTGTTATTCCTTCTTTCCAAGGAACTGTTACCACCAATGGTCTGCCTTGTTGTTTGGGGAAAACTGGCTAATTAATAGGAAACAGAGAGTGACTATAAATGGGCAATTTTCTCAGTGGAGGGTGGTAAGCAGTGGGGTACTGCAGGGATCAGTACTGGGTCCGATGCTTTTTAACTTATTTATTAATTATTTGGAGTTGGGAGTAAGCAGTGAAGTGGCTACATTTGCAGATGACACGAGGTTGTTCAGGGTGGTGAGAACCAGTGAGGATTGTGAGGCATTCTAAAGTGGTCTGTCGAGGATGGGCGAGTGGGCATCAATGTGGCAACTGGGGTTCAATGTGGCCAAGTGCAAAGTGATGCACATTGAGGCCAAAAATCCTAACTATAAATACACCTTGATGGGGTCCAAACTGGCAGAGGCTGACCAAGAGAGAGATCTTGGAGTCATAGTAGATAACTCACTGAAAATTTTGAGACAGTATGCAACTGCAATTTAAAAAGGTCAGCATTATGCTGGGAATTATTAGGAAGGGAATTGAAAACAAATCAGCCAGTATCATAATGCCCCTGTATAAATCAATGGTGTGACCAGATTTGGAATACTTTGTACAGTTCGGGTCACCACTCCTCAAAAAGGATATTATAGCATTGGAAAAAGTGCAGAAAAGGGCAACTTGAATGATAAAAGTGTTGGAACACTTTCCGTATGAAGAAAGGTTAAAGTGAATTATCATGTATGTTTCAATGCATAATTAATGATCATTTTTGAAAGAACAAAAAAAGAAGAACACCGCTTATGTAAAGAGATATAAATATAATGTAAGGACATATAAGTTGAATTGATATAATGTAGTTTAAACATTAGATGATGTTATATACAATTTATGTACCTTTTTTTGGTTGTAAGTAATATAGTTCTTCAATTAAAAATATTTTTAAAAGAAAGAAAGGTTAAAGTGCTTGGGGCTCTTTAGCTTGGAGAAACGATTACTGAGGGAAGTACTTCTTCACCCAAAGAGTGATTAACACATGGAATTCACTGCCACAGGAGGTGGTGGTGGCTACAAGCATGGGCAGCTTCAAGAGGGAATTAGATAAGCATATGGAGCAGAGGTTCATCAGAGGCTATTAGCCACAAGGTATAGATAGCAACTCTCAGTCTGGGGCAAGTGGTGCACTGTATTCTTGGTGCTTGGAGGGGGGGCAACAGTGGGAGGGCTTCTAGTGTCCTGGCCCCACTGATGGACTTCCTGATGGCAACTGGTATTTTTGGCCACTGTGTGACAGAGTGTTGGACTAGATGGGCCATTGGCCTGATCCAACATTGGCTTCTCTTATGTTCTTATACACCCATTTGATATTTGCAATATTGAGTGATAGCTTGCACTAGGTTACATCATTATATTCACCTGTCTCCCAGGTAGGGTTGCCAAAACAAGACTGGCAACTGGAGGAAGACTCACAGATGCCAAGGAGGCATGTCGGTGACATAATGATGCTGTCAGCAACGTCCTGACGTCACTTCAGGTTAGTGATGAGAAATTACAAAACTCTATGGTTTAACATATAGGGATGGCTAGCATCCCAATACACTGGTTTTCATGACTGGAAGAGTTTTGGAAGAATGCTAGAGAGGCCTTGGCAACATGCTGACATCACTTCCAGTCATGCCAGGAGTGACACCAGTGTATTGGGACGCTGGCCATCCCCCTCCAGTTCCCTTTGGTTTTTCTCCCAGTGCCTGACTGAGTGGTGGCAGGAAGGATCTGCTGGGGCCAGAGATTCCCAGTGGTCAGTTGGCAAGCCTGCTCACCAGGTAATTTGGAGAATGAAAAGGGAGAACAACATATGCTGTTCTGAGTTCCTTGGCAGATGAATGGACCTGATAGCAGCTGAAGTCTATCATGGACATGCTTTTCAGGTCATCTGAAGCATGTGCATAAATAGTGTGCTACAAAACTGTCCCTAACTTAGTGTTCATTTTCCCATAAAAATCTGTTTATAGCCATATTGATTTCCAGGTTTCTCCCAAAGATCAATACCTGTGTCTCGGATTATTTCTTCCCTGGAGTTTTAGCTTTTCTTGCTCTACTTTTAATAAATATCTGCCTATGTTTGTAATATCTTTTCAGTCATTTTATAGCCTTTTGGAATCCTGAAGATTCACCGCCTCTCTCAGTTTACCCAACATACATATTATTGTACTGAGTCCTAGACCATCACACCAATGTGATGATGTGACTCCTGGGGTTGTGGCAGAAGTAATGTTGTGGCGTCAGAGTGATGCATATTTGCATGTCCCCACTCCTGTCCAACAGCTGGAAACCCTATCACTGCATCTCAGGCCACATCTACACTATAAACGTATGTCAGTCTTATAACAGTTATACTGGTGTGACTTCTCCCAAAGAATCCCAGAAATCAAAAGCAGATTGACTCTGAGAAAAGTCCTGGTGGGCTGATGGCCAGGGGGCACTGAGCCCTGTGGGCCCAGATGGTTGGGGCCAGGGAGACTTGCCTAGCCAAACACTGGCCACTTCTGGGTAAAATGGGGGTATCTGGTTGCCAGAGCTAGAATCTCTTATTTGCTTTTCTCAGTCTTCAAATATGAAATCACAGGGTGACAACTGTCAACGTCTAGCTACTATTGCATGCTGTCAGCAAATAAATCCCATTGCATGTTATTTACCAAAATACTATTATATTGCAACTATTGAATATTGATGGCATAGTTTGTCAAACACCAAACCCTCATAAGTAGGCTATCCCAGTGGTTTTCAAGCTGTCTGCTGCAGAACTTTGGATTCTTTGGAAGCTCTATGAGAAGGGCAGCTAAAGTTTGCCTGCTTCCGCTGATTTTATTCTGTAAGGTCCAGACACAGGACACTGTGTGGTGGTGGTGGTGATACCCAGTACTGGGCTGTGTCATCTGAGTGCTTACCTTAAAACTTGCTCAAAGCTCTGCATCATGTGATATTTCCACACAGCATCCCTCTAAGCTGTGGAGTGTTCCAGAGTGTAAAATGATCCCCGAAGATATGAAAATTGAAACCTACTCTAAACAGCATTGTAAAACAGCTATTGATACATGCAAATAACACCACAGTGTTATCAGCTATCAAATGTTATCTTTTCTTAGCTGAGAGAGATCAGATGTTTAATATCATTGGTTGGGGAATGCAAATACTAAGTGTCTTGGAGACTACTTAAGCTGTCAGATAAAAGCTGGAGAATAATGGGCCACAAAATTTGCAAAGGAGAACCTGAGATTGGTATGCATCCTACTATTCTAGTGAGCAAAGCATGAACCCTTCCTCCAATTGATGTGGTTCTTCCATTGAAGGAAGAGCCACTTAAGTCTGAGGGAAGCTCCTTAGGCTGGAGGGACTTCCTTCCGCCTAAGGTGGGACAAATGCCAGTGCTTCATTTTGGTATGTTTCACATCTTGTGAAAACTGAAAAGGAGCTCCAAGGTTATCAGCTGTTCTAGAGAATAGTGGAAACTGAGAAGAAACAGGACTTGGGCCTGACACCAAGAGATCTGGCAATAGACAATATTTATAATGTTACTGTCACCGATTACAATTTCCTTTTGTTTGAGAACAAAAAGGCCACTCTCCTCTGCTTTAGCAATATACACACAGAGTAACCTGAATAGTTGAGTAGTGAACTGGTTAATATGCCTCACAAATAGAAAAGGAGATGTGAGGATTTACTAAGCAAGATCCTGTAAGATTATGAAAAATTCAAAGGTACTGTTGTCCAACGTAACTGTTCCCAGATGTTCCCCTGTCTTTACCTGGCTCCAGTGTGCAGGGCGTTTTGATCCACACACTGAGGATTATGTTCAGAATCAGATACAAGATGGTCAGCATAGATTGCATACTGGGAAAGAATTCTTGATCGTAAATGAAATCAGAATGTTATCTAGATGGCAACAATGAAGGGAGAGCAGTTCATTTTTACTTCAAAGATGGCATTAGATCTATGCCTGTAACACTGGAAAATGTTCACATTTTAACTTCGACGGGTCCTGTTTTGTATATTTACTCAGGCACTCATTCTTAGCCTGGCAATCAAAGAGCAATATGCAAACTGGCATATTGTGTCCTAACTAAATGCAACCCGAGTGTTGATAATCTTCTACGGCAAGGATGGTTACTCAATAATTGTTGTATCATGCTGTCATGAACAACGAATCCATACACTGCCTGATGTGTTTCAGGCCAAAGCCGTGAAAAGGAGAAGAGAATTGCACTAAAGAGCCTATAGATCACTGAAGCTCGTTTAGCTGCAAGCACAATTATTTTGAACTCAAACCTGGTACTGTAAAGAAGGAAGATGTTATTGGTTTCTTTCCTACTGGCTGGAGATGACAAAAACGAACTGAGAGAGTGAAGTTGTGATGAAGACTTAACAAGCTTTTCAACTGTGGGCAACGGAAGTATGGCGCATAGTTCTCTCATGGCTCATCAGCAACTCGATCAAGCCTATTAGAACAAATGGAAAGTCCTTTTTAAAAAAAAAAAACATTTCTGAGCTTTGGATGATGTGCTAAGTCAATCAGAGCAAGAGTTCCTAATCCAAGCCAGAAGAACAAGAAATCAATGTTCACTTTCTGCTAAAGCAATGGATTCCATTATAACAGGATTGACATTCATCACCTTTAACTATAAATATACCTGTCTAACCCCTGGCTTACTCCAATTTACTTTCTTCCAGTAATGCAGACTTTATTCACCTGCTTTCACTTGTTGAACTGAGCTTCAGTTTGGCCTCCAGCTTACAGAGTGTAGTGGAACGCATTTGGGTTTGTAGTGGCCAAGCTGCTAAAAGCATTTCTTATTAATACAAGGGCTGCTCCAATGGCATGAACTCATTTCGGCAGCAAGAAACAGGCTAAGTGTAAATGAAGGGCACAGCAACTGATTTGCCATCATAATCATCAATTCCCAGGTTGGAAATGCATGATTTCTCACTCCTGAAGTACACTATTAGGATATGGAAATTCAGCCTGAATCTGTTGGAAAATGAGAAAGTCCAAGTTAAATGTGTGTCTGTAAGGTGCTTACACACACAACAATAAGATGTCATTCACCCTGTTGTGTACTCACTAGTGGCTTAGATGTCATGCGGTCTGATTCTTCTATAACCGTGACCTAACTAACCATGACCCAGCTATTGAAACAGAAACAGAAAGATTAAACCATCATATCATGTATATAGCCCAAGAAATCATCTTCTTTTAGATAACAAAGCCCCCAAAATATGAATCAATGTTGGGAATGTTCAATCTGGAGAAGAGGAGGTTGAGGGGGGACATGATTGCTCTCTTGAAGTATCTGAAGGGCTGTCACTTAGAGGAGGGCAGGGAGCGGTTCCTGTTGGCAGCAGAGGACAGGACTCATAGCAATGGCTTTAAATTAAGGGGTGGAAGGTACCAGCTGGATATTAGGAATTTTTCTTTTTACAGTAAAAGTAATTCAGCAGTGGCATCAGCTGCCTAGGGAAGTGGTGAGCTCCCCCTCACTGGTAGTCTTCAAGCAGCAGTTGGATGAACACTTGTCAGGGAAGCTTTAGGCTGATCCTGCATTGATCAAGGGGGAGGGGGAGGAGGAGGAGGAGTTGGTTTGTATACCTTCCTTTTCTATACCCTAAAGTCTCAGAGTGGTTTACAATCTCCTTTCCCTTCCTCTCCCCACAACAGTCACCTTGTGAGATAGGTGGGGCTGAGCGAGCTCTGAGAAAACAATGACTGGCCCAGGGTCACCTAGCTGGCTGCATGTGAAGGAGTGGGGAATCAAACCCGGTTCACCAGATTAGAGTTTGCCGCTCTTAACCACTATACCACGCTGGGTATAGATGGCCTTTGTGACTCCTTCCAAATGTATAGTTCTATGCTTAGATGCAGGTTTAAAGTACAAATATTTAATTGTATTTCAATCCCCCCCCCATCTCTTTGGTTACATATGTTGTGTGAGTATAAAGATGCTGAAAGGGTACAGATAATAGGCTCGTTCCCCAGTATGTGAGGTGTACTTAGATGTTATAAACACACACCCATCCCTACTCCATGAAAGCTATCAAAAGCCCTTCATTTTGCTTTAAAATTCCTACCTGGGCAAGATCTCCAAACAAGAGAAAATTCAGAGGTTCATAGAGGTATTTTGAAGTCTTCCAGAGGGATTTTATGAAAACCTTTTCAGCACCCTCTCAGCGTACCTGGCAAACTAACTGTTAAACTTTTGATGAAATTTGGTATTTGAATCTTCTGTGGGAGGTTTCATTATTTCATGTAGGCTTGCCAACTCTGAGTTTGGAAATACCTGGATGTTTTTGGGGGGTGGAACCTGGGGAGGGTGAGGTTTGGGGTGGGGTGGGGTGGGGTGGGGTGGGGACTGCAGCAGGGTACAATGCCATAGAGTTCCCCATTCCCAAAGCAGCCTTTTTCTCCAGGGGAACTGGTCTTGGACATCTGGAGATCAGTTGTAATAGCAGGAGATCTCCAACTACCACCCGGAAGTTGACAAACCCAATTCTAAGCAACATTTCTTGAACTTCCCTCGACATGCCAAAGGATTTTGGGCATGACCAGGTGAAATTGGGTGATGCCACAAGGTGCACCTACAGTAGAGTTCAGAGTCTCCTTTGCCTGGCAGCACTTCCCCAAGGTTTCAAATGGAGGTCTTTCATGTCACCGTCTTAACTGATCCTTCTAGCTGAAGTTGACATAGATTGAACCTGGTGTGTGTTTGTGTGTGTGTGGGTGTGTGTTTGCATGCTAAGCATATGCTCCACCACTGAGCCACAGACCCTCCCTGGTTGATTGCACCATGTGACCTATTTTCAGTTATTTCGATATGGATCAGGTCCCATACTTAATAGAATATCATGAACCGTGCTATTAAAATTGCCAAGAAACTAGATGCCATTTTGAAATAGCCCATGAAAATCTTTTCAGATTCTTTTACTCTTGCAAGTTTGAACCTTGGGGCGGGCGCGGGGGGGGGAGACGATACCATACAATGCCATCAATTATGATAATAGGGAGCGACAGGCTTAACAGCATCGCCTGGCTTTTATCAGTTTGAGTTAAAGTCTTAATGTTATTTAAATGCAGAAGTCTATTTTTCCCTTCTTTGTACACGTACTTAATTCTAATTCATGGCCAATGGAACAAGCTGTCAAAGGGGATTGTGTAGTTGTCATCATCGAAGATACGAGAGGCTGAGCGGGAACATACTTTTGTTGAGGAGAGTTCAGAAATAATTAAATTCATGCTACCTTGATGGAGGGTAATAGCCTAGATGGGTTAGGAGATCTTCACATTCCAAGTAATTCTGAGAAAACAGTCATGTCCACAGCCAACAATGAATTTGCTCTTTTTCTCATTTGGGGCCTTGAAAGTGAAGCAGGAAATGTTAATTGTGAAAACATATGAAAGTACATTATGTATAGATCTGAACAAAAATCGCATTGATTAAGTAGTTTCTGATGACTTTGTGACAGATGCAACAGGCTGTGATCTATTTAAAAAGAAACAATTTTGTTTCCATCCGTCTCTTGTGCAGCGCAATATAAAGCATGATTTTGGATCAAACGAGACTTTATTTTCAGAGGATAGCCATGTTGGTATGCAGTAAAACAGATTGGAGTCCCGTAGCCCCTTAGAGACCAACAAGAGTTTCAGGTAACTAGATGTTGTTACTCAAATCAGTCCCCATACCCATCTTGTCATGCAAGAGCATCTTCTAAACATGTACACCCAACGCACAATTGTAGGGGCAAAAGGGAATCTTTTAGTTTGTGGTATATGCAACTCCCAATTTGACACAATAAGGCTGCAATCACACACACACTAAATAATCCACTTTCAATCCACTTTCAGTGTACTTTCCAACTGGATTTTACTTTGTGAACTGTACATTGAAAGCGGATTGAAAGTGGATTATTTAGTGTGTGTGATTGCAGCCTAAGATAAAGTAAAATGGAAGGGATACAATCACTTAATCAGCAAGTAACTATGGCCCCATTCATACGAGCCCATTTGGGATGGGAGTGGGACGGAACAGGGGCGGAGCAAACGGACGCGATCCCACCTCAACATCTGGGGAGCGTGCCATCTCCGTCCCTGATCCAGCCCAAATGGCGATGCCCCGCTGCAAACACGAACCACCTATCTAGGTGGTTGCAGCCGTCCGGAGCGCCCCAAGCCGGCCGTGGGATCGGTGGCGCGTCCTTGCGCCGCCGCATCCCAGCCCCCGGCCGTACTGCGCATGCTCGGGCATGCGCAGTTCGGCAGCCTCCCCCTCCCATCGGGCTCGTCCTCCCCGGCGTCTGCTCTTGCCGGGGAGAAGAGGCGCTGCGGCCAGGGGATCCGTGGGATCCCGCCGCAGCATCTCAACGTTGGAGCGGCTCTATTAGCCGCCCTTTTGCCTCGTGGTTTCCCTGCCGTGTGGCAGGGGCCTTTATTACCCTAACCATGATATAGATGAGAAAATCAGGATGGGGAGAATCAAAAATAGGAAAGAAATTATATCATGATTATGAAGCTGGTCATTAGGGGCAAAATAATCACTTTGTCAACACACCTAAAAAGGGAAAAAATAAATTTATTACAGAAACATTAGCTAAAATTAAACAGCTTGAGCAAGAGCATAAACTGGTAGTAAGAGAGTGTACAAGAAGTTGTTAGCGGAAAGAAAGCATTTAGATTGTACAGAAATATCTCATATTAAAAAAAACCCTCCTATATACTAGGCAACAATTCTGGAAAAAATCCCCTAAAACTTTGAAACTCCTGGCCTGGAGAGTGAAGGATAAGAAGCTAAAATCAAATATAACTCAAATGAGAGATAAGATGGGTACACTAAGGTTCTCTTCTAAGGAGATAGCAGATATCATGGTGTCTTTCTATGATCGGCTGTACTCTTCCTCTAAGCCAAACCCAGAACATATTCAAAGCTTTTTATCCTCTTCTAATCTAATACCAGGGTTGTCTGACCAACACCAACAAATGCTTGAAAAACCAATTTCTGAACAAGAAATTTCGTAAAAAATTAAACGGCTAAAAAATAACACCGCCCCGGAGAATGATGGCTTCACCACAGAATTTTACAAAGCCTTCCACCCTAGTAAAACCTTTAACACAAGTTTGTAACAATGTCATGACAGCTGGAAAAATTCCTCTCTCATAGTCTTCAACTGTGCTAGTGCCCATACCAAAAGAAAATAAAGATCCATCTCAAACGGCATCATATAGGCCAATAACCTTAATAAATCAAGATTATAAAGTGTTACATAAGAACATAAGAGAACATAAGAACATAAGAGATGCCAATGTTGGATCAGGCCAAAGGCCCATCCAGTCCAACACTCTGTATCCCACAGTGGCCAGAAATACCAGTGCCATCAGGAGGTCCACCAGTGGGGCCAGGACATTAGAAGCCCTCCCACTGTTGACCCCCCCCAAGCACCAAGATGACAGAGCATCACTTGCCCCAGAGTCCCTATCTATACCTTGTGGCTAATAGCCACTGATGGACCTCTGCTCCATATGCTTATCTAATTCCCTTTTGAAGCCGTCCATGCTTGTAGCTGCCACCACTTCCTGTGGCAGTGAATTCCAAGTGTTAATCACTCTTTGGGTGAAGAAGTACTTCCTTTTATCCGTTCTAACCCGACCGCTCAGCAATTTCATGGAGTGCCCACGGGTTCTTGTATTGTGAGAAAGGGAGAAAAGTACCTCTTTCTCTACCTGCTCTTTCCCATGCATAATCTTATAAACCTCAATCATGTCACCCCTCAGTCGTCGTTTCTCCAAGCTAAAGAGCCCTAAGCGCCTTAACCGTTCCTCATAGGGAAAGTGTTCCAACCCTTTTATCATTCGAGTTGCTCTTTTCTGCACTTTTTCCAAAGCTATAATATCCTTTTTAAGGTGTGGTGACCAGAATTGCACACAGTATTCCAGATGAGGTCGCACCATTGATTTATATAGCGGCATTATGATATTGGCTGATCTGTTTACAATACCCTTCCTAATAATCCCCAGCATAGCATTGGCCTTCTTTATTGCAGTCACACACTGTCTCGACATTTTCAGTGAGTTATCTACTACAACTCCAAGATCTCTCTCTTGATCTGTCTCTGCCAGTTCAGACCCCATCAACGTGTATTTATAGTTAGGATTTTTGGCTCCAATGTGCATCACCTTGCACTTGGCCACATTGAACCCCATTTGCCATGTTGACGCCCACTCGCCCAACTTTGACAGATCCCTTTGGAGTGCCTCACAATCCTCACTGGTTTTCACCACCCTGAACAACTTCGTATCATCCGCAAATTTAGCCACTTCACTGCTTACTCCCAACTCCAAATCATTAATGAACAAGTTAAAAAGCAGTGGACCAAGTACTGATCCCTGTGGTACCCCACTGCTTACACCCCTCCACTGGGAGAACTGCCCATTTATACTCACTCTCTGTTTTCTATTAATTAGCCAGTTTTTGATCCATAAAAGGACTTGTCCTTTTATCCCATGATTTTTGAGCTTGCTTAGGAGCCTTTGATGAGGAACTTTATCAAAAGCTTTCTGGAAGTCAAGGTAAACAATATCTATTGGATCCCCCTTGTCCACATGTTTGTTCACCCCCTCAAAGAACATTAACAGGTTAGTGAGACAAGATCTTCCCTTACAGAACCCATGTTGAGTCTGCCTCAATAGGTTTTGTTCATCTATGTGCCTACTAATTCTTTCCTTAATAATGGTTTCCACCAATTTACCCGGTATCGACGTCAGACTGACTGGCCTGTAATTTCCCGGATCTCCTCTGGAACCCTTTTTAAAGATGGGAGTGACATTAGCTACCTTCCAGTCCTCAGGAATGGAGGCTGATTTTAAGGAGAGATTACATATTTTTGTCAGGAGATCCACAAGTTCACAATTGAGTTCTTTCAGAACTCTTGGATGTATGCCATCTGGGCCTGGTGATTTATCAGTTTTTAAGTTGTTTATCAGTTTTAGGACCTCCTCTCTCGTCACCTCAATCTGACTCAGGTCTTTCAACACCCCTCCCGAACTCAGCGGCTCTGGAGTGGGCAAGCACCTCTCATCTTCCACAGTGAAGACGGAGGCAAAAAATGCATTTAGCTTCTCAGCCATTTCCCTATCATCCTTCAGTACTCCTTTTACCCCTTGGTCATCCAAGGGCCCCACTGCCTCCCTGGCTGGTTTCCTGTTTCTAATGTATTTGAAGAAAGTTTTATTGTTGGTCTTTACATTTTTTGCTATATGCTCCTCATATTCCCTTTTTGCATGCCTGACCACAGACTTGCATTTTATTTGCCATAGCCTGTGTTCTGTTTTATCAGCCTCACTGTGACTAGCTTTCCACCGCTTAAAGGAATCCTTTTTACCTTTTACAGCTTCCATTACTTTGTTTGTTAACCATGTAGGCTTTTTCTTATACCTGTTTGTGCCTTTCCTAACCTGCGGAATATATTTTATTTGAGCTTCTAGAATTGTAGTTTTAAACAGTTTCCAAGCTTCCCCAATGGTTTTGACCCTTTCTACTTTTCCCTTCAGTTTCCTCCCCACATGTCCCCTCATATCAGAAAAATTACCCCTTTTAAAGTTAAAAGTGGTTGTGTGAGTCTTTTTGGCCAATTCCCTATTTGTACAAATGTTGAACTCAACAACATTATGATCACTGTTCCCAAGCGGTGCAATCACTTTTACATCTCTCACCAGGTCTTGAGTGTTACTTAGGACCAAATCAAGGATCGCCTCTCCCCTGGTAGGTTCCATGACCATCTGCTCCATAGCACAGTCATTTAGAGTGTCTAGAAACTCAATCTCTTTCTCTCGACTAGAACACATATTGACCCAATCAATGTGTGGGTAGTTAAAATCACCTATTACGACACAGTGTTTTTGTCTAGCTGCTATCTTTAATTCATTCATCATTTTATAATCCTCCTCTATCTTTTGATCCGGTGGGCGATAACAAACTCCCAGTGTTAAGTTTCCTTTTGGCCCCCCTATTTCAACCCACAGAACTTCAAGAAGCGAATCCAATTCTCTTAGCCTCTCGATCTTTCTGGACTTTATACCCTCTCTGACATACAGAGCCACCCCACCTCCAACCCTTCCCCCCCTATCCTTCCGATATAATATATAACCGGGAATCACCGTATCCCACTGATTTTCCTCATCCCACCAAGTTTCTGAAATACCCACAATGTCTATTTTTCCCTCTGACACCAAGCACTCCAACTCCCCGATTTTACCTCGGACACTTCGAGCATTTGTATAGAAACAGCTGTAATTTCCCATACTGGTTAAGCCTGCCACCTTCCTCTTGCAATCTCGAGACCTTGTCAGGCAGTCCATGTCACTAGCCATGGTCTCAGTGGACAATTTCAATCCACCTCCCTGTAGAAAAGCAACAGGTACCCCCTCATCTCTCTGAGATGAGCCAACCCGAACCAGAGACTTTTCATCTCCTGTCGGCTTTCCCCCAATATTCAGTTTAAAAACTGCTCTGCCACCTTTTTGATTTTAAGCGCCAGCAGCCTGGTTCCTTCTCGGGACAAGTGGAGACCGTCTCGCCTGTACAGCTCCCTCTTGTTCCAAAAAGAATCCCAGTGCCTAACAAACCTGAACCCTTCCCCTCTACACCATCGTCTCATCCACGCATTGAGACTCCTGATCTGTGCCTGTCTCTCCGGCCCTGCGCGTGGAACAGGTAGCACTTCTGAGAAGGCTACCTTGGAGGTCCTGGCCTTGAGTTTCCTGCCCAGCAGCCTAAATTTCTCCTCCAGGACCTCACGACTGCATTTCCCCACATCGTTGGTGCCGACATGCACCACGACCACTGGCTCCTCCCCAGCACTATCTACCAGCCTATCTAAAACACGCGTAATGTCCGCTACCTTTGCACCAGGCAGGCAAGTCACCATACGGTCAGTACGCGGGTTCGCCACCCAGCTGTCTACCTGCCTAAGGATCGAATCACCCACTACCAAGAGCCCCCCTCCCACCCTGCCCAGGGATGGTTCCTTGGTGCAAAAGGATAACCGCTCACCAGCTGGGGAAGAGGTCCCTTCTGAGGGCACATTCCCCTTATCCTCAGCACGGTGCCCTGTTTCCCCTAGACCCTCATGCTCCCTGACAGCAGCGGGGCTGCCAGATCCAGAGTGGGACGTAGCTAACAAGTCCCCGAGAGTCTTTTCTGTGCGCCTAGCTGACTGTCTCTGCTTCTCCAGGTCAGCCACCTTGGCCTCAAGGGAGCACACACGTTCCCTGAGAACCAGGAGCTCCTTGCACCGAGCACACACCCAAGACTTCTGCCCAGTGGGCAGATAGTCATACATGTGACACTCCGTGCAAAACACTGGATAGCCCCCAACCCCCTGCTGGCATTCTGTTTACCTCAGTATTAGCTAATAGGCTGAAAATTATAATTGCACATTATATTAACAGGGATAAAATTGGGTTTATACCGAAAAGAAACATAGTGGATAACATACGTAGAACACTGAACGTGATTAATTATTGTAAGTGGAAACAGAAAGAGGCACTGATTCTTAGTTTAGACATGGAAAAGGGCTTTGACTCAGTGGAGCCAAGGTTTCTTCTGAAGGTACTTCACCATATGGGTTTTGGCAAAGTATTTATGACTGCCCTGAGCACACTGTATGACTCATCTACAGCACAAGTGAGAGTGAACAACATCTCCTCAAGACCATGTGTCATAGACAGGGGAACCCATCAGGGGTGCCCGTTTCCACCACTGCTGTTTGCCATTACAATAGATATGACAAGAAATCTCTGGGATCATACAAAAAAAACAACTTATACAGCAAGCCTCGCCAGTAGCAATAATGACCAACAAAGATTGGTCTGTAGCGGGAAGCGAATATCAAACTCTGTGGGAATGGCTTAGAACTGGTATAGCTCGCCCTATAGATTGGACATGCAAATGAGTACTTTTAGAAAAGAATCTTCTGGAGAGGAAAGCACAAATATAGATCCGTAGGTTTAGATACCTACAAGCTAGAGAGATGATAGAGAAACTTAAACGAACAGGTACTTCTTTTACTCACTTAACCGAGTTTGAAACAATCATCCAAAACTTTGATGGCGAAACTAAGGGTTTGGTCTCCTCTATTCAACAAATTTTACTCAGAAATCTTAACGCTGGACAATTCAACTTTTTTTAAAAATGGCAAAGAGATCTGAGTAGAGAACTTCCAGAATCATTCTGGCAATGGGTATGGCGAACTTCTTCAAATAAATCAAAGGTCTTTAATATAAATTTTCATTTTTAAAAAATGATAACTCGTTGGTACTACACTCCCCAAAAGCTGCATAACATACAAAAAGCAATCAGCCCACTGTGCTGGAAGAGCTGTGGCCTGCCTTGGACATTCTGGCATTGTTGGTGGGATTGCCCTGTTATTCAGAATTCCTGGAAGGTCATAACCAAGACAATAAGCTAGATAACCAATATATTGATTCTCCTTGACCCTGAACTGATTTTACTGAAACAATGGCCAGAACCGTCCCCTCAAAACAAATGAAGGAAACAATCTCCATTCTAATTGCTGCAGCTAGACTCACCATTGCTGCCAGGTGGAAATCAAACACAGCCCCCCCCCCTTTAGATTTGTGGCATGATAAAATATGGATGCAGTTCATCATGGGGAAAATAGCAAATGGAATAATTAATAACTCAAGCAAGGATTACCAGACGCCCTTTGTGTGCAAGTGGTTCCCAATCATTCAATTCCTTTCAGAAAGGGAAGTGGTCCCTTCTTTTACTAAAGACGAACAATGGTTATATTTCTAAATATAGTTCATTAATAACTCCTATTCCACTTAGAATACAGATGAATATGTTGGCTGATGTAAGTTAAAAAGTTATTTGATATGCAAGTGTTTTTGAGTGAATATTTGTAACAATTCTATCTTCTATCTTCTCCCCGTTTACTGTATTACTGCTTAGTTTCTTTACTTTGATATGTGCTATGTTACATCTTGAAAATAAAACTATATTTACAAAAAGAAATTATATCATGAAAACCAATAAATATCAGTTACTGTGCACAAACCTAATGTGTAGATGTGTTACTTTTAACTAGATAACCCACTTAAAGTGATGTTTACTCCAAATCCTCCTTCCACTTGGCTTGTCCAGAACAAACCACCCCTGAGAAAAGAGATAGGCGAAGGGTTACTTGCTTTGGGACCAGAAAGTTCGGTGGGACAAACAGGAATGAAGCATAGAGTAAAAGGAAAGGTTCCTTACCGGGATACAGTGGGGAAGGGTTTGCAAACAATAAGGCAAGGAGAAAACAAAACGGCCAGACCAGTCACTGAAAGATAAAAATAAGGCCAGGGCTGATGGTGCAAGTAAACAAAAATATTTTTAATTACCTAAAAATTTGCTTCACGCTTCACCGACAGGCTTCTTCAGGGGAATCAGCCTTCTGCATTCTTTCAACAAGAGTACAAGATCAGTAGCATCTGGAATGTGTGAAGGGGTTAAAATAAACCTTTAAAATTTCCAACGTTGACAATATCTGAACATGTATTCTCCAGACTAATCCTTATTCCAGTAATGCTCCAGCGTACTCCATTCTCCCCGTTAAAATGATAATTTCTTCTGCGCTGCCCACACAAGTCTTAATCATAACTGTCAACTTACACATAATCATAACATTTCTCAGTTCCTACACCAGCGCTCAATTGATGGTTTCATGTGGTATCTCCAGTTTTCTGAAACCATCATTTTTGCTGCAAATAACAAATTACCCCTCAGTCTCTTTTTCGCCCTTTCTTACACTTTCCCCATCATTCAGTAATATTATCTTCATCATACATGTATCTCTTCCAACTTCTTTGATTATTTCTGAAGCTTTACACTGGGCCCATTGTTCTGATCTCATGAATGAACTCAGGTTCAAGACAATGCACCCCCGAGGGCTGAAGAGGACACAGGCTTTTTATATCACTTTTTGTTTTTGCCATCAAGTCAGAGATGACTTATAGAGACCCGAAGGGTTTTCAAAGCAAGAGATGTTCAGAGGTGGTTTGCCATTGCCCGCCTCCTCATCACAACCCTAATATTCCGTGGAGGTCTTGTTGGGTGATAGTGAGATATTGAAAAAAATGGTATTTAGCAGAGATAAGATAAGATGGTCCAGCAGAGCCAGAGTAAAATAATTCAGACTCAGAATCCATGTGTGATTAAAATATAAACTTTTTACTAAATTCTAGCATGGGAAGGCTAACTGGGATGAAAATAACAACAGAGCAAAATCTACTACATCCTTACTCTGCAAAGACAAAACCAGAAGAGAGAGATTATGGCCACTCTTCTTCTTTCTTCAGAACACCAAACAAAGACGGGAAGAGAGCCATAAAAAGCTAATACCCCTTGACACTTTAGTCCCAATCAAATTCCTAGATCAGGGAGAACATTCCCGGGTATTCTACAGCTAAAGAACATTGGTTACAAGAAAAACATGTGACTTCCTGTGAGTAACATAAACAAACATTTAACCCCAGATATACTGAGTGTTTTCAGCTTGTAATACCCAACAGGTCTCCCATCCAAATATTGACCAGGCCCAACCCTGCTTTGTTTCCAAGATCTGACACAATCAGGCTAGCCTGGGCTACCCAGGTCAGGACCCTGCAGATGCTAATCTTCTGTCCTCAAGCATTTCCCCTCTACTCTAGTGAAGCAGATTATAATATGTGTGGTAATTTTGCATCCTTCAGAGGAATGCCAATGCCCTTCATGTCTGGATCAAGTAGACTCCATAGCTCATATTGTGTTACTATGTCCCCAATACAATACCTCACAAAACAAATATATTACTCATTAGATAAAACAGCTAATGACATTTTCTGAGAAGCAGACACTGAGCTATCTGGTATCAAGTAGATTGGTAAACGGTGTGAGAGATGTGGCAATTTTTATCTTTATAGCGTCGAGAGGCAACTGACATTCATTCTCACTTTTTTGGGGTGGTAGACATAGAGGTATCTGAAATTAACAACTGGAACAAAGCAGGAGCTATTGACGGCTCGAAAAGGGGAAGCTGAAATTTAATGACAGATTGATAAATAATAGTAGCTAGATTTGGAAGCCCCAGCCTACAGCCATATCACCCTGAACATGCCCAGTCTCATCAGAAAGAGAACCAAATTAAATCAGGTAAATAAAAATAGAGGCACTACAGAAAGGAAATAAATGCACATGTGAAGTACAAACACAGTTTAAACCCTTTCTCTAACAAACTACCTGTCATTAAGGGAGAAAATAAAAGTGGAGCATCGAAGACCTACAAGCCTGCTTCCTGAAGATGGCTGGGCTGCTCTACAGGGGCACAGCAAAATGGGATGGAAAAGTAGAGAACCCAACTGTACAGTTGGAGTAACAGACTGGGATCCAAAACCTGCTATGAATTAAATGGGCTGAGGGATAACTTTTTATACATTTTTCCCTAAGATTGAGGAGGAAAAAGATGTTGACACCGGAATGTAGGAGTAATGAAAAGTCCTCCTCTCCTTGATTTTCTTGTGCCTGTGCTTTGCGTGCATGCTGTGATGACATCACCTGGAAGTGACATCATCGCACTAGGCATAGCATGGGGGAACGCTCTAGCATTCGGCCCAAAACGCTATGGTCACCATAGAGCACCCCCTGCGATATGCCTGGCAAGATGACGTCCCCTCCGGTTGACATCATAACGCCAGGCACATCAGAGCCATGGAGCTCTTCAGGGGTGGGGCTCCCCCCGCAGGCCAGCTGGCTGGCGAGTGGATCAGGGGGCCTGAAATTGGGGGGAAACCCGCCTCCATCGGGGAGTGGCAACCCTAGTTCTTTTGTGTGCATTGTGAAGGGGTTTTTTCTTCTTTTGCATTACAAGTAAAAGTATCGATGATACTGTTCCTTTAGGGAGACTGAGAGTTTAGATAGGCAAGTATCGATGGCTGAGTATTTTACAGGGGGGGGGGAATCTTCCTGTCCAGCACTTAAGATAATGAGGAAATGACTGGGGCCGGCCCATTGCTCATTGTCTCAATTATTTTGTTTGTTATTAAGGCCAGACTATCGGGGGGGGGGGAATCCCTTGGGTCCATGGGGAAAAGGCCCTTCAGTTGACTCCCACGAGATACGGCTTTTGCATGATTAATGGAGGAGTTGCTTCACATTCCTTGCCCACCCTCAGCATGACTCACTGTCTTTTTGATACCAGTTTGATCTAGACTCCATTTTCCATTGCCAGGCCCATGCTAAGATGTGCAAGTGTCCAGGGATCCAAAATGGAGGTCCTCTGTGGGCGGAGTCCCGTGGCATCCTCCATTTTCTCTCTAGAAAGCATCTGTTCTTTATCTTCCGAGAAGCACTGCAAGCAAATGTTTCTCCGTTCCCTTGATTAAGATGAGGTAGAATTGCTAAGGTGCCAGATAAGATGACTTGGGGTGAGAGTGCCGATGGCCCACCCTGATGTACAAGGATCCCTCACTTTTGTTATCTGCCATTCATTAAGCAAAACCCATTAAGTTCAGTTCAAAGTCTGGCTTTTGTCGGCCCCTTTGCAGATTTCATTCTGTAACCGCTGTGAAATTAGTGACTCACAATTATGTACTTGCTCATGAATAATTCATCTCTAAAGGGCCCTTGTAAAATGAAAGTAGATGATAATATGATAATAGTTTTCCATAGATGGGGTAATGCACCTGCCCATTAGTTACAACAAGAGCAGCGACAAGGCCCATTAATTATGTCATAAAAAACAGCTCTCATCTCAGATCTGACGCAAAGGCAATATCTGTAATGGTAGGACAAGCCACACCTTAGCCTCTGCATTTTAATAAAGCAAAATTGAGGGAATCAAAGTGAATTTTGCATAATCAGTGTTTTCCCACCTCTTTTGCCTGCTGAATTACATAATCTCCTTTTCATAATTGGCAAAAGGCAGTGTGGAGGGAGGCTGGGACTGTTCTGAACATTTTCTAATCTAGACAATTAATTCTGCTTTAAAACGAATCTGAGAGCACAGTGCAGTTCAGTGCAGTTAATCGGGCAACTTTCAAAGTTCACAGAGGGGATACAGTATTGGCGTAATACCTTTATGATCATTATTACATAGGTCCATAAAGCCACTGGTGTGTCTTAGTGTTACAAACATCAGCAAAAAGACAAATATGCCAAGCAAAGACGAGTGAATAGCCCAGCGCTCAACATGCAGTGTTCACATTTTTGCAAACATGTCTATTGAATCCCCCCCAATTCAACAGACATTTGTGAGTGTTCCACAGATTCCTGCAGATTGCACTGATTTGCATGCACACACATAGTGTCCATCTCCATGGCCACGCTCTTCTCATCAGTTCCTCCCCTCCTTAAGACTCTGAAGGTTCTTCTTCAACTGTCACTTACATATTTACCCTTGCATTTGTTACACGTACATTAGTAATCAACTGACCAATGACCATCACAGTTCTTGTTGTTCAATGTTTGGAGAGATGGATTAGTGCAGTGGACTAGGACCAGACTTGCCATCTCAGCTTCCAATAAAATTAAGGTGACTTCCACATGGGTCTTTTGCTCTGATTTGAGCTCCTAACCGCAGTGGATTATTTCCCGGCTTCCACACGACATTGTTCCCCATCTGTTGCTTTCTGTGGTTTCCCCATGCTTTCGGTGTGCTTTCTCAAATGACCTTTGATAGGAAGTTTCCTGTACTGTTTTGAGAAGCAGCATGGAAGAAAGATAGTTGTCAAGACAAAGAACACTTGTTTCCTGCCAAACTGCCACACCCAAACTGTCTTGGCCTTCCATGTGGAAGGTATGCTGCACTTCAAAAGGTGCCGCCCACTTTGGTGGAGGAGCGGTGACGCAGGCAGTTAAATGCCTGCCAGTAACATCTATCTATGGACAGCTGCTACAGCTGTTCGAATCCCACCGCGGCCAGTGTGAGCAACTGGCCCTTGTCCCAGCTCCCGCTAACCCAGCGGTTCAAAAGCACCGATTAACACCTTTGCGCAAGTAGATGAATGGGTACCTACCTTAGAGGGTAGGGGGCACCCTCCCCCGTCGAGGGGGTTGCTGGAGTGTCAAAGGCTGGCGGACAGGCGAGGCGGCGAGTAAGCGGCTGGAAAGATGGCGTCCCGGTACAGCTCAAACAACGGAAGCAGACGGCAGCGGAGAGGCAGAGTCGGACGACGTGGGGAAAGCGAACGGCGCAGGCGCGGCGGAGCCGGAAGGACAGAGCTGCAGCCGCGCCGGAGCGCACCGCACGTCAGAGGGGCTCAGCTGACCCACCGCAGGAGTGACCATTGAAATGGAGCCAGAAGACAGCCGAGAGACATCGAGCCGAGGAACGCCGACCCGAAGACCGTCCGGTACCTCCACTGGGTGCTGATAGGGACTGCCCCCCACCCTGTGTTCTGTGGCCATAGATTAGGTATGAGATTCAAAAGTGTAAGCAACATTGCCCTGCAGCCATGATTTCATCTCCCATCTCACCAGGGGGCTTTTCATTATTATTATTTTTTGCAATGGTTAGATTGCTATAGCATTACAACACTATAACCATGTATCTATTAAGTCCTCTGAATGCTCAGCTTTCTCTTTTTTTTAAAAAAAAAGTAAATCTCTAGCACTATTCATTGCTGAGATACAACTTCTATCTCAGGACCGACAGAGGCTAGAGACTTTTTTTTAAAGGAAAACTGAGAATTCAGTTGTAAATTGCAATGTTACAATGCTATAGCAGTCTGGCTATTGCCAATTTAAAACAAAAAGGGTCCAATGGCACATGTGGAAGGGGGATGGGCAGCTGCAGCGGAACAGGACAGAGGAAATGCAGGATTGTCACTGATCTGAATTTGCAGTTTCAGCAGCAATCAGAAGACAACATGGAATTGTTGCCATGTGTCACAGAACAACATACAAATTCCTCCTTTTCAGAGGAAGAAGCCAAAGAATCAGAGGAGGAGGAAGAGAAGAAGAGGAGGAGGAGGAGGAGGAGGAGGA
>NW_015164205.1:835179-842995 GCF_001447785.1 Gekko japonicus
GAGGAGGGGGAGAGGGGGAGAAGAAGAGGGGGAGGAGGAGGAGGAGGAGGAAGAAGAAGAAGAAGAAGAAGAAGAAGAAGAAGAAGAAGAAGAAGAAGAAGAAGAAGAGGAGGAGGAGGAGGAGGAAAAGGAAGAGGAGGAGGAGGAGATTGGATTCATACCCCACCCTTCACTACCCAAAGGAGTCTCAGAGTGGCTTACAATCTCCTTTCCACAAGTGACTCTCCTTGAAGGAGAGCCAAAGAGGATGCAGCCATGGGCCCAGGCAGCAAGCAGCACTCACTGCCCTGCCTCTTAACTCCCTTCTCTGCTCTCCAAGCAAGCACAGATGCAGTGAGGCACTGGAGTGGACATGCTGGCTGGTGCAGACGCAGTGAGGCACCGGGCTGGGCTGTGAGCGAATGGCCTGCGCCAGCACCTCGGTGTGTCTTTGCCAGCCAGCCAGTGAGTCTCTGGCTGGCTGGCTAGGGCTGGGGCTCACTGGGGACTCACTGGCTGTCCAGTGCTGGGGCTCCCCTTAATTGATAGGGGTCATAGCCCCTAAAGCCCCACCACTGGCTATGGCCCTGGGTGCTACACAGATTAACGAAGCTACCCTCCCTTGCCCAACCCATTATATAATAGCAGTGTTGACAAATCTGGTTTGGGGGTGGAGACCGAAGAGGGTGGGGTTTGAGGAGGGGAGGCACCTCAGTGGGGTATAATGCTATGGAGTCCACCCTCCAGAGCAGTCATTTTCCCCCAGGGGACCTGATTAATGTAGCCTGGATATCTCCAGACCCTACCTGGAGTCTGACAGCCCTGTATAATTGCTCTGATCCTTGTAGTCACATGACTCAGACTGGCTTCCCCAGTACAACATCCTGTCTTTACAGAATGAATAAGTAGAGAACACTGTGCTTCTGGAAGTATATTCACATATCCCTGAATACTGTGTCTTTACGACTGTCCTGTGCCGTGGTGATCTTCAAAACAGTACCGAAGTCTCCAAAACGGCAGCATCACAGCACTTGAAATAATCTGATCCATCTTGGTGTAATTTTTTCCCCCCTGTTTGCCCTCACTAGAATTCTTCTGCTCCTGAAAACCAGCTCTGGGTTTATTTATGTCGACAGCAAAAGAATTTTAAAAGCCAGTTTAGAATTACCCAGCAAATAAACATTGTGAAGAGAACTCTACAGAGAGAAGGATGTGTTCTAGTTTGAATTTCAGGACTGGGGGAGGGGGAAGAAAAGCACAGTGTCAAACCATGATTAATAAACCTCACGGAAAGATAAAGAGCCTTTGGACAGCTTACAGAAACAAAACGAAAAAAAGGCAAGGAAATCAAAGGACTATATATATCAAATCGTCCCTTCATAGAACGGGGTATTTGTTTTCCAAAGGCTATAATTAATATTTTGCTCCCAAAGTACTTATCCTCGAGGCTTCTGCTGTGGCGAATACTCCTCCACATTGTTCTTCCTCTCTTTCTGCTCAGGCGGGTGCTGTTTGGGTTTGAAAGGAGAGGGCTGCCAACGTTCCATTCATTTCTGCTGATGATGACTCTGCTCTAGCAGTGCCACTGTGGAATCCAGGAGTACCTTGGAAGTGCTCACTGAGGTTGCTTCTCTGTGGGAGCTGATGGGCAGTAGGTTCAGGACAGACTAAAGGAAATACTACTTTACACAGAGAGTGATTAAAATGGGGAATTTGCTGCTTGAGGATGTAGTGATGGCCACAGCTTTGAAAGGGGATTAGATCGATTCATGAAGGATAAGTCTATCAATAGCTATCCATGGTGACTGAGGGGAACCTCCACATTCAGAGGCACTACACCTCTGAATTCCAGAGCCAGGAAGTAACATCAGGGGAAGGCCTTGGCCTGTATGCCTGTATGCCCTGTTGTTGGCCATCCAGTGGAGCTGGTTGGTCACTGTGTGACACCAGATGCTGGACTAGATGAACTATTGGACTGATCCAGCAGGGCTTTCCTTATGTTCTTATGTGTTACTCTGAATTTCCTCCCCCCCACAAAGTGCAGCAGGGTTTGTGGGGGAATTCTGCACAATATAATTGGGCAGCTTTCTGGGTTTTCCCTGACTTGGCTGCATTTTTTCCTCCAAACCTGGTTTGGTGCAAAGATACCAAGCAAAGTGGATTTGGGATCCACCTGGTTTTGTGCAAAGATCCCAAGCAAAGTGGATTTGGGATCAAGGAGGACAGGAAAGTGCTGGTTTTCACCCCTCCCCACTCACATCCAGTTTGAAAGTGGATTGAAAGTGGACTTATTTATTTATTTATTTATTTGTTAAACTTATATCCCGCCCTCCCCCGTAGGGCTCAGGGCGGCTTACATGGCAAGAAATCTTGCAGTGATAAAACATCAAATAATTTAGTAACATTTAAAAACACGTTATACAATTTTAAACCATTTCAGTACTATAAAGTGCTCAGAAAAACCTCAGTTCCAGAATCTCAAGGGAGATGATAACCACATCCAAACATCCCTGTAGGCATTTCGTGTCTTCAAAAATTAGATGTAAATTCAGATGTTTCTTCCATCCGTCCCAGGGCCCTTCCCCCCCCCCATGATGGCAATATAACGGGGGGGGGTGGCGGCGGCCCCTATGTGACTTTGCATGGGCTTAGTGTTTCCCTGGCTGCAGTCAAACACACTCAATAATCCACTTTCAAGCCTCTTTCAATGCACTTTCCAACTAGATTTTGCCAGTCCAGTCCAGTAAAATCCAGTTTGAAAGTGGATTGAAAGTGGATTATTGAGTGTGTGTGACCACAGCCCCTATGTGACTTTGCATGGGCTTAGTGTCTCATTCAAACTGTGCTGCAACCGGTGCAAAGTAGCTCTGCATGCTTAGTTTGCACACCACAGATGCTTAGCCCTTTGGGGAGGAGGCATGGCTCAGTGGCGGAGCATCTGCTTGGCATGCAGCAGGTCCCAGGTTCATCTCCAGTTAAACGGATCACCTAGGAAGTCATGTGAAAGACCTCTACCTGAGTCACTGGAGAGCCAGTGCCAGTCTGAGTAGACAATACTGAGCTTGATGATCTAGTGGTCTGATTCAGTATAAGTCAGCTATGTACATGCATATATATGCCCTTGTGAATATATTGTGCCTGAGAGCACTGCATTAAGGGAAGGCTACTTACACCATAGGAAAGTACTTCCATTGATGGTGGAAAGAACCATCGTCACAGCTGACTTATGGTGACCCTGTAGAGTTTTCAAGGCAAGAGATATTCAGAGGTGGTTTGCCATTGCCTGCCTCTGCATAGCGGCCCTGGACTTCCTTGGTATTCTCCCTTTCAAGTACTAACCAGGGCCCACTCTGCTTAGCTTCCAAGACCTGACAAAATTGGGCTAGCCTGGGCCATCCAGATCAGAGCATGCCTGTTGTGTCCGCTGACTGCCACCAGAGGCCAGCGCACACTCCTGAGCTTGAGTCCTAGACAACAATGGGGACTAGGATCCTAGTCCTTCCACTGGGGGACCAATGGGACCGTGGCGGGAGATTCAAACCCGCCAATGGGACCCAGGGGTGTGCCCCTGGTTATGTATATAGTTGGCCTGCCGGCCGTTGTGTTTGTCTTTGTTGTGTACCAGTAAAGCTATACTGATCGCTACATCAGTCTCCATGCTTTCTTCATGCGTCTAACCCACCACACTTCAATGCCTCCGCTAGTGGAACATTACCCTAGAACATATGGCTCTGGAGCAAGGAAATATGCAACAGACAATTTTTCATGATTTCATTTAATTTGTTTTTGAAACCGCATCGGAAGGAATACCTTCTGCTATGTCTTGCACACATGGAAGATATAATAGAGATGCAGTTGCTTTTATTTAGTGCAAGCAGACAGCAAGGGGTGATTGTCGCATTTCTGCTCGTACAAGGACTGTTGTTCGTGTGGAGATTTTCCATGAATCCAAAGGGATGGTTGAGGATCAAAGAGAAGGCATGAGCAATTTAAAATTATCCCTAATCCAAATCTTACCTCAGCCACAAATTCATTCAGCCATGAATTGTACGCTCTGTAATATGTGGACAATAATACCGGTTAGCCATATAGGACTGCTGTAAAACTTACCAAGATAAAATAGGTGAAGTGTTATGAACCTTGAAAGGTGCTATATAAAGGCTACCTATAAAAATCAGGGGCAACCTAGGGGTCTTTGCAAAAGCCAAACAGTGGGACAGAAATATGAAACTTATAGCTACAGCAGAACATGGAGTAGCATTCTTAAGCACAGGCTTTGTTTGCTAGTTTATTTCTTTAAAACATTCCCATCCTGCTCCTCCAGGAACACGTCTGAATTGGTCTTAAGGCCAGCAGAAAAAACAATAGAATTAAAAATTAAACAATGACAGCTACACATTTCTCCTAAAAAAGTAAAGGTAAAGGTTCCCTTGCTCGAAAGCCAGTCGAATCCGACTCTAGGGTTGCGGTGCTCATCTCCGGTTCAAAGCCGAAGAGCCAGCGCTGTCCGAAGACGTTTCCGTGGTCATGTGGCCAGCATGACTAAACACCAAGGTGCACGGAACGCTGTTACCTTCCCACCGAAGTGGTACCTATTTATCTACTTGCAATTTCTTGCTTTCGAACTGCTAGGTTGGCAGGAGCTGGAACTAGAGACGGGAGCTCATTCCACATGCGGCACCCAGGTCTCAAACTGCTGAACTACTGACCTTACACAGCCCGCAGTTCAGCGTTTTAACCACTTGAGCCACTGCAGTTCCGCATTTCTCCTAATGCAGTGCAAAATCACAGCTAGCCTCAGAACCATCTTAAGGAAGATAACTCTTGGTGGAAGCTTACGTATGTACGTATACGCTGTCAAGACTTATGGCAACTGTGGCAGGATGCTTTCGAGGCAAGTGAGACGCGGAGGTGGCTTGCCATTGCCTTCCTCTGCAGAGCCTTCCGTGGGGGTCTCCTATCCAAGTACCAACCATGTTTAGCTTCCAAGATCAGATAAGATCAGTCTGCACCATGACCCCTTCCCACCACAAGGGAACATTACATATAATAAGCATTTGTCTGCACACATGGGGAGTCTGATGAGTATGCAGAAACCACTCCTTGTCTGTGACGAGACCAATTGACTCTCCCACTAATAGGCTCTGGACCATCAAGTTTGTTAGTAGAAGTTTCTATGATGTGTTCATGATGGAGATATCAATGATCTGTACATACAGATATACATGTTTTATGGGCATCTGACAAGACTGGGCTATGCCACACCACCACCTTCCCTCCAGGTGGAAACTTAAGGACCTGGAATTCTCCCCATCATCCCCCTCCCATCTCAACTACCATCACTTCAAGGCCTTTCAGTGACAGCAGCACTGATGAATGGGTTGGTGGCTTTCTAAGTCCCTCCTTCTGATGGTTCTGCTCATAGAAGTAGGTCTTCAAGTGCACTACAGTCAGTGTTGGATAGCTGGCTTAACTGGTGGTAATTCATTCTGAATAGAGGTCTGGTGATGGTGTCAAAATGAATGTGGATGTTTTGGCAGGAGAGGAAGACATTGGATTGGCTGAAGGACTAGTATGTCTGAATATAAGAGGCAGATATGGAATAGGGAAAATTGCTGCTTAGAAGAAATTCTGCTCGTGGTCCACATAATTGCACCTTACAAACTCTCTCTCTTATTCTTTAAGAACACCATGCATTAGGTTATAAATATAATAAATGTGCTCTCATTAGCAATTTGGTAGATTTAAAGACATCTATAACCATTCAAAACTATTTATTAATGTGGCATTTTTACAATGGACTATTGCTAAAAGAGCCCATTCTTTCTTTTTTATTTTACCATGTCTCTCTAACAGTGCATTAAGCACTCCAAGTCCCATCAGTTTCAGTGGGAAAGACAGCTTAAGTCAATGGGACTTTAAAGTGTTTAACCATGGCTGGATCATGCCCAGGGAATCTAACTGTATAGCCAGCTCCTAAGGCCCCCTTGTAAGTAAACTGCAATATTTTTTAAGGAACATTTCAGACGCTGTTCCCTGAACTTCCCTATGATGGGGGGGTGGGCCCTTCTGGCAAGTCATCATAAGAACCTGGAGGGGCTGCCATAGAAAAGGAAATTGGTGGACTTCTCTTCCATGAGCTTGTAGAAAGGTACATCCAGAGAGCTATGGATTTGGGGCATTATCTAAGTGGCATCCTCTCCTCATGCTAAGAAACTCACCAAGTCATGGTTTAGTCTCGAGGTTGTGAGATACTGAACGTATGTAGCTGCCTTTACTTTATAAAATCCATCAGATAATTGGCCCATCTCAGCTCCTATCAGACATACTTGAATACCCACTGGTTCAGCTCACATTCTACTTTCCAGAAGGCTGTTCAACAGGCATTTGAGTGAGATGGCAGCAAGGGATTCTGAGGCTGAGGTCATGAGGGATCATGGCTATTGAACATAGCATGTTCACCTTCCAAACAAGTTCATCTGACAGTTCATGACAATCCTTGCCTTCTGCTGCCTACTCTGTCCAGCAGTTGCTCTCCAGTGCAGTAACTAGAAGACATTCCCAGGATGATTATCTGAGATCCTTGAACTGAAGATCTCGGGAACTGAACCTTGGATCTCCTATTTTATTTATTTTATTAGATTTATATGCCGCCCTCCCCAAATGGGCTCAGAGCAGTTTACAACAGTTAAAATAATACAATTAAAATAACAATTTACACATAATAATATCATGTCATAAAATACCATGTAAACAAGGAGGTAAGATGTTAAAACGATTCAGTATCTAATCAGATGTCCAGTCAGGATCAGGTCACTGGTGGACGGATGGCCAAAAAAGCTGGTGGCGAGGGGGACATCCACTGCCTCAACCAAATGTCTGCTGGAAGAGCTCCGTCTTGTAGGCCCTGTGAAACTGCAATAAGTCCTGCAGGGCCCTGATCTCATAAGGGACCTCATTCCACCATAAAGGAGCTCATTCCGTAAGGGAACTCATTCCACCAGGCCTGGGCGAGGCTAATCAGATGTCCCTGGGGTCGGGGACCACTAAACGATGTTGGTTTGTGGACCTCAGTGTCCTCCGGGACTCGTATGGGCAGAGACGGTCATGTAGGTATGCTGGCCCCTGGCCATATAGGGCTTTAAAGGTAAGCACCAGCACCTTGAAATGGATCCTATGCTCTACAACCAAGCTATGGTCACTCCCCAAAATTATTTCCTCCAGGTCACTTGATAAGCTTCAGCACTGATGAAGGCATTTGAATTCCCATACCTATAAAGACATTAATGTCCTGCTGGATCAGACTAGTGGTCTCTCTAGTCCAGACTAGTGGTCTCTCTAGTCCAGCATTTTGTTCTACACAAAGGCCAACCAGTTTTCCTTGAGTACCGACAAAAAGCATAGATATTGGGTATTCAAACTCCAAACCCCAAATATGACTAGTATTCAAACCCAACCCCCCCCAATTATAAGCACAGTACTTTTTCTTTATCCAGTGAATACAACATACACCTCAAATTTAGTATTTGTGAAACAATCTATACCCTAAATCAGGCCTTGGCAATTTTTCTTTGGCTTTAGGAGGCAGCCCGAACTTAAGAGCCAGACTTCTTTTCAGGATTCAATGTTTCATATCTTAACTATCATATTTTCTAATTACTGCTAGCACAAAACCTAAACCTAATCTTTCCATAGTTTTTTTGTAATTTTATTAAAGCTATTACAAAAGTCATGTAGAAATAAATATAGAGATAGCACTAGTTGTCATCACTATAACAAAAAGCTAGCCTCTAACCCTAGATGAGTAAATAAAGTGAAGAGGACCTAAAGAGCCTCT